>NC_140975.1:38600363-38792863 GCF_056783735.1 Eptatretus burgeri
GCTTCCACACAGAGCGGACGTGGTAGAAATCAACACCCTTCGACCCCCACAGGCCACGCCCCTTTCTCTCCTGTGATCCGTTTTGCGAGGCGAAGCTTCCACACAGAGCGGACGTGGTAGAAATCACCAGACTTGCGCTCACAACGAAACCTCCCGCGTCGGTTTGCAGCGACGCTGTTCGCTGGGGACTCGCCGTGGCTGGTGCAAAGATGGCGTCTTTCGGAGACGAAGGTGAGGCGATGTTTGTGGCGTGGAGATGTTGACGGTTGCTGGCGGAGTGGTCAGGATGGCGTGGTTGTTGAGAGGCAGGTGTGGTTGTGGTTGGTGTTGTGGTTAAGGGGAGCGATGTTGGTTGTTGTAATGGTGGTGGAGATGTGGTTGGTTCAAAATAACGATAGAAAAAGAAAAACCTACCTCAAAGGATCACAGCCCTGTGACACGAATTATTCCCATTAAACAACGGTGGGGAAATCTAACTGAACACAGACTTATCGATCTAACTGAACTACGGACCTTTATGGTGTTCTACGAATTTCCACAGCCGTAACACTATATATATCTATATATATATCTATATATATCTATATATATATATATATATATCTTTCTCTTTCTCAGGGCTGTTATCTTCCAGTCTGCAAATGTCTCCCTGCAGGACCGCACCACTGTGGATTATCTGCTCATGGGGCACCTCGCTGTTAATGAAATGTCGGGCTGCTCCGCAATTCGGCCAACAGCACCACTCTAAATTGTGATAGCGCAGTAGGCATTGGGATAGCCCTTCCGATTAGAATGATTGGCACCTCTGAATCCCTCCCCAACTCCCATCCAAGCTTTGCCTCGACTGCTTGGGCATTTTGTAGACTTGTTCCTGGCATGGCCTCAGGTAGTCGCCGTGGGTTTTGTGGCTTTGGGTCAACTCAACAACCAAAAAACAATTGGTCACAACCAAAAAAAAGTCAATTTTTGGTCACAACCAAAAAAAAAAACCACTCAACATCCCCATTTTCTCCATTCATCCCATCCACCTCTCTCCAATTTCATTCCACATTTCCAGGACATCCTCTGTACTTGTTTGAGCAAAACACAAAGGGTCTTTTTTATTTTAATTTTTTTTTTTGCAATAACAGAAGCGTATGTTGTTTGCAAATGTATTGGACTGAGATTCAATTCTGAATTCAGCCTGCTGGTTGCATCAATGCTGAAGCATGGCTGTGCTGCTGATGCAGACACACCTGTAGGTTAGGGAACAAATTTTCAATTTGCTCAGGCTTTTAGCAACAACTCCCCTACTCTTCACGAAAAGCAACAGGATCTTTAGCATCCACCAACAACCAGTGCTGGTAGAAAGGTCTTCGAGCTTAACACCCTTCTGATGGAAGTGCACACATTGATGAATCACCCTGCATGTAAACACCAGGGTGACAGTTTATAATTGGTCGAGATTTGAATCTAGACAAGACAGCTCAGAAGCATGTCTGCACACCTCCAGACTATCCCACCAGCACAGCACAAAACAACCTTGCTCACCCGTTTTGTAGGTTTTGCTGTTTCAGCTGGTTCCCCTTGCAAATCTGAGCATTTAAAAAACAAAAGTGGTACAAATAGGACAACAAATGAAAGCCTGTGTGGTTGTGGTGACTGGGAATCTTGTCAACAAAAAACATTAATGCAAAGTTCATGTTTATTCCATGCTGACAACAACAACAAAAAATCAGACACGTCTCATTTGGAGTAAGAGGAATGCTATTGGCCATCTTTAGGTGGTGAATCTTTTGGAGATTTCATTGTTGGATCATAACTTGTTCCTTCATAAATCATCTTGCTGCGACCAGCTTCTTGCAACTGAATCTGTTGGCTCATCAACTTTGCCCGCTCATAGCGGCAGTAAAACCTTAAAAGAAAAAAAGAAACTGCAGATTACACAACTTGTCAATATTTTTTATAATTACGTATTCGGTGTGATGAAATAAAAAAAATTTAATACTACATCGAACTTCTGATGAAGCATTTAATCGACAGGATAAAGCATGCGGCACAAATATAGCAAGAATGAGTATTTAACGACACACAGTCAGAATGGGGTTATAAGGGGAACAGTAGATCTGAGAATGAATGATCTGCTTGAAGCAGACCCACATGCAGTAACACTCACTGCCACACAGACTGATAATTACCTCTGCCACCGAAGGTGGAGGTGGTTATGTTTTCACCCCTGTCTTTGTCGATCTGTCTGTCCGTTTGTGTGCAGGATATCTCAAAAAGTTGTGGACAGATTCAGACGAAACTTGGTGGTCACGTTGGGTGTGCGACTAGGAAGAATTGATTCAATTTTGGTGAAGATCCGAATCCGGATCCAAATATGAGTTATTTAATTTTTTAAGTGGTTCTTCACCATTGAGAGATGGGGCCAAAAATGATAATATATAGCATGATATTTCAAAAATGAATTTGGCCCGATATGTTTTCGTGGATCAGGCATTGCATGGCGGAGGTATGCACTCAACCGAGTGCCCTTCTAGTTATAATCGGCTCTCCCATCCCTTCGGCGAACTAGTGCCAAGTTCTAAATAGACGAGTCAACCTGCACGTATATCAATATACTTTATTTTTTTTTAAAAACATGGAGCATTGTTTAACAGCTTTTTCTTTCTTTACACTGTCATCATTCGCGCTCTGCTGCTGAATTATCAATGCCATCCTTTTCCCTCCTTATGTAATCTATTTTAATGCTAGTCTTCACCCGCTTACAATTTAGCTAGTAGCAGCTACCTTGTATTGGCAAACGTTGAGTTCTTTCATAGGGAAATGTGGCAGTGTGCATTGCGGTGAAACGTACCACGTTCCCAAGCCAACGGCCACAAAACTTCCCATAGTCACATCGTAGGATCGTCGGACTCGGCCTATCACGACAAAGTGAAACAATCTTAAAGCAAAAACAAAATGGCCAATATCAAATCAAAATCAAATCAAGTTTATTGTCATATGTATAAAATATACAATCAAATTTGTTTTCATCTTGACACCAGAAAAAAAAAAATATGACTAAAAAAGGTTCTTCACATTAATAGCTACTCAGAGAAATTAAGGTACAAGTACAAAATAAATCATTCATCCATTCATTCATTCATTTTCCATTCATCATACATACTGCCATTGGATAAAAACTACCGAGGAAACATTTAGAACGGGTCCCGATAGAGCGATAACGCTTCTCAGAAGGAAGAAGCTCAAAAAGCACATTTTCCGCGTGATATTGGTCCCGAATTATACCAACAGCTCGGCCGATTACACCAACAAGGACTGCACATTCAGCAATCCACCACCGACTCTCTGCTGTGCAGCTCGCACAATTTTGTCAATCTGGCATCGATCGTCTACCATGGTATTACCATAAAAAAAGACAGTGATAGAGAGCATCAAGACACTCTCCACCACTGCCCAATAGAACTTAACCACCAGGGAACGATCAATGCCAAAACTCTTTTGGCATCTCAGAAAAACAAACAAACATTGCTGTGCTTTAACACAGTGATCAATATGGACTGACCATTTGAATTTGAGATCCGATGAAATGCAACTTCCAATGAATTTAAAAGATTCAACAAGTATGACTCTATTCCCATGTATAAAAAGTGGTTGGATGTCAGAACCATTTCGCCGAAAGTCTACAATTAGTTCCTTGGTTTCCACAACATTTAACTCCAGATTATTTTGAGAACACCAGTCCGCTATAATTACCACTACTTGTTTTAAAAAAGTTATCCTCACTCGTGTCGATTAGGCCAGCAATGGTAGTGTCACAAGCAAATTTGGTAATCAAACAATTGCTGAAAGACGATTTACAGTCGTGCGTGAAAAGCAAGTAAACCTGTGTTCAAGGTGATAGATTTTGAAATCAACGAGCAAATTTTAACTACCTGCGGCCTTGCCAAAAGAAAGTCCAACAGCCAGCCACATACAGATCCGTCAAGACAGAGTTTATCAAGTTTCAAATATAATTTATATGGCAAAATAGTGTTAAAAGCAGAAGTAAAATAAA
Source organism: Eptatretus burgeri (assembly GCF_056783735.1). Classification (NCBI taxonomy): domain Eukaryota; kingdom Metazoa; phylum Chordata; class Myxini; order Myxiniformes; family Myxinidae; genus Eptatretus; species Eptatretus burgeri. Next base: position 38,604,406 of record NC_140975.1, read on the forward strand.
TAAATAATAATCGAGCATATGTAGAAGTTTTCTTATCCAAGTGCTGCAAAATATTGTGTACAGTAAAAGAAACTGAGACGTCAACTGATCGGTTGCTACGATAAGCAAACTGAAAAGGATCTTATGAAGGCGAAATACTTGATTTTGCAAATTCCAGAAGTTGGCGCTCAAATTATTTCATGACAATCGATGTCAGAGCGATGGGGCGGGAATCATTGAGACGCGTGATTGGAGTACATTTTGGCACAGGAATTATCACAGATCGTTTAAAACACCGAGGAATACGACAAATACACAATGATCAGTAACAAAAAAAAATTGAACATAAAAATATGTGAGTTCTTCTGCACATGATCGCAGAAGACGGCCAGATATACCATTTGGATCCACTGCTTTACCAACTTTCAGACCAGAAAGAGATCGCTGGGTATCATGTTCCCCAATCACAAATGCTTGGGGAAGATTGCTACTCTTCTTGCATTCCCCTGACAACATGGTCAAATCAGGCATAAAAATCGTTGAATTGATCCAGCAGGGTCGAATCATCCAAAGGCAAAGCTTTGGTCCTTGGTTTAAAGCCCATAATCGCATTAATATCCTGCCAAAGTCGTTTTGGAATGGAAGAAGAAACATTCACTTCTCGTTTCTCCTGGTAAGCATCCTTCGCAGTTTTAATTGCCTTCAGTGTCTCATATTTAGCACTTTTGTATCGGTCATCATCACCAAGATGCCTGTTCCTGCTGAACCAACTTTGGCCAGATGTAGACGGTTTATTAGACCAAGGTTTTTTCATTGCCATAAATGGTCACCAATTTCTTCAGAATAAAAATATCCTCACAGAATTTCAGATAACACATCACATCAGTACATTCATCCAAATCATCAGAACGCTCCTCGAGTATATTCAAATCCGTACACACATAGCAGCCACGTAGGGTATCAACAGATGTTTGAGTCCACTGTGGGACAAGTCGTTTCACTGGCTTTTGATGCTTCAAATCGCTGACGGTACGTGGGCACGAAGTGGAGCATATTATGATCCTATTCGCCGAGAGGGGCTCGATGTACATAGTGAACAATATGGATCTTTTTTAATTGTGTAACAACGATTCAAAACCTTATCGATGGTGAGTTGAACAGGTGACGTGTTGGTAGTATTTGGGAAGACCCTTCCTTAGTTTGGTATGATTAAAGTCTCCTGCGACCACAAAAAATGCCCATGAATTCGCATTTACATGTATAGCAATGATATCGGAGACTTGTTCGATAGCAGATGCAACATTGGCGTCGGAAGGATGTATATACAGCAATTAAAACCAGTGATGACATCTCGCATGGAAGATAAAATGGACGACATTTTATGACCAAGGTTTCCAGCTTTACATACAAGAATACGATAATACCTTTATATTCGTACACGACATGTCATTGACTACATAACAGTCCTCCACCTATCCTTTTACTCACGGCTTCGAAATCGCGATCTGACCGGTGCAGTGTAAATCCAGGGATACAGATAAGAGTCAGGTACAGTCGAGTGGAGCCAAGCTTCAAGCGTGAGGTGGAGGTACAAAGCCTCCCAATGAGTAAATGTAAGATGATGCGTAGTGTTTCATGATAGCCAATGCCGTCATAATGGAGGGCCAATTACCAATCATCTAATGAACTACTTAAACTGCACCAGGCTGATTATGCAACAATTTTGTGTAAACAGTGGATTTCCAAGGCCATTTATGGACCTCATAATGTAAGGAGCCTGGTGTTGGCACAGTGGTTAGGGCAGTGGCTTGGGACCCAAGAGGTCCTGAGTTCAAGCCCCGTTGGGACACTGAATTAATATATATGTATATGTATATATATATATATATATATATATATATATATATATATATATATATATATGTATGTATATATATATATATATGTATATATATATATATATATATGTATATATATATATATATATATATATATATATATATATATATATATGTATATATATATATATATGTATGTATATATATATATGTATGTATATATATATATGTATATATATATATATATATATATATATATATATATATATATATATATATACCAAGTCGAAAACACCAGGGGGTTGACTCAGCCTGCCATCCTTCCGAGGTCGGCGAAATGAGCACCAGTTGTACTGGGCCCGGTGTATGCCCCGGTTAGAATAGGTGTACCATATCCCTGTGTGTCGTAAGAGGCGACCAGGGTTGCGTCAGGAAGGGCATCCGGCGTAAAAACCTATGCCAAATCATTATGCGGACAACAAAACGAATTTCCATACCGGATCGGTTGAGGCCCAGGTTACCAACGACCGCCACCGGTACCGGTGGTCAGCAGGGTACCAGTGGAAATTGTGCTACTGCTGGGCGAAGGAGGAGAAGGAGATGGGGAAGGCGAGTCCGGAGGCAGTGGGAGAGGGGGAAGGGTAGAAGTGTGGAGGTGAGAGTTGGAACTCTGAATGTTGGGACGATGACTGGCAAAGGGCGAGAGTTGGCTGATATGATGGAGAGAAGAAAGGTGGACATACTGTGTGTACAAGAGACCAAGTGGATGGGGAGTAAGGCGAGGAGCATTGGAGGTGGTTTCAAACTGTTCTACCATGGTGTGGATGGGAGGAGAAATGGTGTCGGGGTAATCCTGAAGGAAGATTATGTCAAGAGGGTATTGGAGGTGAGGAGAGTGTCTGACCGAGTGATGAGTGTGAAGTTGGAAATTGAAGGGGTGATGATGAATGTCATCAGTGCATATGCCCCACATATGGGGTGTGAGATGGAATATAAAGAAGATTTCTGGAGTGAGTTAGATGAAGTGGTGGAGAGTGTATCCAAGGATGAAAGAGTGGTGATTGGAGCAGATTTCAATGGACATGTTGGGGAAGGGAATAAAGATGATGAGGAGGTGATGGGGAGGTACGGTCTCAACAAGAGAAATGTGGAAGGGCAAATGGTGGTAGAGTTTGCAAAAAGAATGGAAATGGCAGTGGTAAACACGTATTTCAAGAAGAAGGAGGAACACAGGGTGACATACAAGAGTGGAGGAAAGTGCACACAGGTGGATTACATCTTAAGTAGGAGATGCAACCTGAAAGAGATTAGTGACTGTAAGGTTGTGGCAGGGGAGAGTGTAGCTCGACAGCATCGATTGGTGGTCTGTAGGATGACTTTAGAGGTGAGATTGAGGAAGAGAGTGAGGGCTGAACCAAGGACCAGATGGTGGAGGCTGAAGGAGGAAGACTGTTGCGTGAAATTTAGGGAGGAGGTGAGACAGGCGTTGGATGGTGGTAAAGATGGGTGGGATGATTGGGCAACGACGGCAGAAGTTGTGAGGGAGATAGCTAGGAAGGTACTTGGTGTGACATCTGGACAGAGGAAGGAAGATAAGGAGACTTGGTGGTGGAATGAGGAAGTACAGGAAAGTATAAGGAAGAAGGGGTTGGCGAAAAAGAAGTGGGATAGTCAGAGAGATGAAGAAAGTCGGCAGGTGTACAAGGAGTGGCGTCGAAAAGCAAAAAGAGAGGTGGCAAAGGCCAAGGAAAAGGCATATGACGAGCTGTATGAGAAGTTGGATACAAAGAAGGGGAAAAGGATTTATACCGATTGGCAAGACAGAGGGACCGAGCTGGGAAGGATGTGCTGCAGGTTCAGGTGAGAAAGGATGCAAATGGGAATGTGCTGACGAGCAAGGAGAGTGTGTTGAGAAGGGGGATGGAGTACTTTGAAGAGCTGATGAATGAAGAAAATGAGAGAGAGAAGGTTGGAAGAGGTGGAGATAGTGAATCTGGAAGTGGGGTGGATCAGTAAGGATGAAGTGAGGACTGCTATGAAGAAGATGAAAAGTGGAAAGGCGGTTGGCCAAGATGGTATACCAGTGGAGGCATGGAAGTGCTTAGGAGAGATGGCAGTGGGGTTGTTAACCAGATTGTTTAATAAAATCTTGGAAAGTGAGAGGATGCCGGAGGAGTGGAGATTAAGTGTACTGATTCCGATTTTCAAGAATAAGGGTGATGTGCAGAACTGTGGAAATTACAGAGGGATAAAGTTGTTAAGCCACACCATGAAGTTGTGGGAAAGAGTAGTGGAAGCTCGGTTGAGAGGAGAGGTGACGATCTGTGAGCAGCAATATGGGTTTATGCCAGGAAAGAGCACCACTGATGCGATGTTTGCTTTGAGAATGTTGATGGAGAAGTATAGGGAAGGCCAGAAAGAGTTACATTGTGTGTTTGTGGATTTAGAGAAGGCTTATGATAGGGTGCCAAGAGAGGAGTTGTGGCATTGTTTGAGGAAGTCGGGAGTGGTGGAGAAGTATGTGAGGATCGTGCAGGATATGTATGAGGACAGTGTGACAGCGGTGAGGTGTGCGGTAGGAATGACAGACCGGTTTAAGGTTAAAGTGGGATTGCACCAAGGATCGACTCTGAACCCTTTCCTGTTTGCAATGGTGATGGACAGGTTGACGGACGAGATCAGACTGGAGTCTCCATGGACTATGATGTTCGCGGATGACATCATGATCTGTAGGGAGAGTAGGGAGCAGGCTGAATCGATCCTCGAGAGGTGGAGGTACGCACTGGAGAGAAGGGGAATGTTAGTCAGTAGGAGTAAGATGGAGTACATGTGCGTAAATGAGAGGGAGGATGGTGGTATGGTGCGGTTGCAAAGAGTTGAGGTGGGGAAGGTGGATTGGTTTAAATACTTGGGATCAACTGTCCAAAGTAACAGAGAGTGTGGGAGAGAAGTGAAAAAGAGAGTGCAGGCAGCATGGAGTGGGTGGAGAAGAGTTGTAGGAGTGATTTGTGACAGAAGGGTAGCTGCAAGAGTGAAGGGGAAAGTATATAAGACGGTAGTGAGACCAACTATGTTGTATGGTGTGGAGGCGGTGGCACTAACAAAAAGACAGGAAGCGGAGCTGGAGGTGGCAGAGTTAAAGATGCTGCGATTCTCGTTGGGAGTGACGAGGATGGATAGGATAAGAAATGAGTATATTAGAGGGACAGCGCAGGTAGGACGGTTTGGAGACAAAGTGAGAGAGGCGAGATTGAGATGGTTTGGACATGTGCTCAGGAGGGAAGCGGAGTATATCGGGAGAAGGATGTTGAAGATGGAGCCGCCAGGCAGGAGGAGAAGAGGAAGGCCAAAGAAGAGGTTCATGGATGCGGTGAGGGCGGACATGCGGGTGGTTGGAGTGTCAATGGAAGATGTGGAGGATAGAGCGAAATGGAGACAGTTGATCCGCTGTGGCGACCCCTAACGGGAGCAAGCCGAAAGAGGAAGAAGATTTATGGACCTCATAAATGTCCAAGGCCAAAGCAGTGCCTCAAGCCATTTATATATTAGCATGTTTGGAACTTCTCCATTGCAAAACTACAACTGGGAGCCATAACTGCACTGCATGCCCAAATGAAAACGGCACTCAGAGAGCACATAGTCTCGCTTCACGCGCTCATGCTGAACAAAAATACCATTATCAACTGAACACACTGCTATTATGGCCCATATACCCATGTCATTCATGCACCCTTTTATGTTACTTACATTGCCATTATCCGTTGCTTTATCAATTATTCGGATATTTGACAACCACTTTTGTGCACATTAAGGCTGAATTGCATCAATGAAGGTGAATATGGAAAATAATTTCAAACAACTATATTCTCCATGACTAGTTGATCATACGTATGAAATTTCGCATCGATCAGTTGAGCAGTTCTGGAGCAGATGTTTTTTTTAACGTTTTAAAAATTTTCAATCCAATATGGCTGCCAGACCACATGGCCGATGATCCCCCAGTGGGTGTCACCTGCCCGAGCTGTCAGCTGAGCCCAAATACCCAATTTAAAAACAACCTATCCAATTTTATGGACTACCTGCCCTCCATAAGCACGTCAAGTCGCATGGGACCGAGTGGAACATTGGTTTCTGGGGAGAGACAGAGTGGTTCCACCGAGTGGAACAACAACAACAATCATTACATTCACTGCAAGGCCATGGCTTCATCTTTTATACACTGCAGGTGTGGCCCTCAACTTGGCTGTTGGGAGGTCCTGCACAAACAATATGGTGGAGGCACTTCAGGTTGTGGTGCCCACAGTTCAAACACAGTTGCCAACTTCAAGACTTCTTTGCCCCTTCCACTTCTCGGTCCCGAGCAGCCAAACAGCTCCTTCACTGTACGTCCTACTGGGGAGGGTCTCTACAATACAGGCACTCTTGGCCTCTCCCTGGGTTGCCAAGGGTCTCTTACCTATTGGTCACCCTAAGCAGATGCTCCTCCAACAGGCTTCAAATTCCAGACACCACTGGCTGCCAGGGAGCAGTTACCTCGGGAGGGGCTGCAGTAACTGTTCGTCTAGAGCCTGATCCATACCTGTGGACACACACATCTTCCCCCACCCACAAACCCCAAATGGCACTCCCTCCCCCACTGCCATTCCAATCTCCAACACCTGAAATTCAAGTTACTGAGTACCTATCCTGCCATGGCCTGCATACACACTAATCATCACAAACACTCAAACAAAACACAATTTTTTTATTGACAACACCACACATCACATTTTAACCCTTTCCACTCAATCCATATGCTTGGCTCTCATGGCCATTCTTGCATGTCACCCATACCAATCCCCCATCTTACCTGCATATCCCCAGAAGCAAAGCATGGCAAGTCGTGACAATGGGGAAAGGTACATTTAACAAATCCAATCACTACTGGGGAGCCCGTTCAATATCAGCAGTGCCTGCTGTAACCAATGGTCTCATTATAACCCATGCCAATCCAAACCCAGGGTTCTCTTCCCAAACTGAGAACCCATTAATCACAGTGGAATATCTGTGGAAGGCCATCGGGCTTCACCGGGCCTTTCGCAATCACTCCATAACCTTCCACAGATGCTCCAGTGGTTGCCCAGTGGGCTTTACTCAGACCAAGACCAGCATCCATAGACCAGCACAGCATGGCAGGTCACCACATGCTGGCCGTCCCAGAGCCTGAGGAAGAGACCGCATGCCCAGGTGGTCACCTTATCAGGCCCTTACTGGTGCTCAGTGGTGCCACCACCAACACCTCCCTTTAATGTTCCTCATGGTGCACCATGACAGACACCCAGAATGAACCATCTCGGACCCCCAGAGGTCTCAACCCCCTCCAGAGTCCACGCGACCCCAGTGGCCCGAGACACTCGCTCGGACGGTGCCCCGATATACAAGGGACACCACACACTACAATATTCTCCGTAGAGCCCAGGTCGTGCCATGTCACCCATGGTCAGACCCACATCCAAATCCTGCCAGTGCAGCTCCCCAGTTACTTGGCAAAAACCAATCTCTCAGGGGGGCAATTTCCCACAAGGCAATCTCCTTTAACCACACCTGGTCCGAATTCTGCAGCCCTGAGACCAACTTCCCCCAAGGCTGCTCCAAAATAAATTGCCATTCAAATTTTAAATTTCTGACCCTATGTGTCCAAATGCGGCTGCATGCCATAATAACCCCATTATTCCTATCGGGCTTTTCTGCCAATCTCCACAGCCGCTGCTGGCCTTGAGCCCGCCACAACTCCAATTCCCCATTGTCATGAGCCGCAAGCTGCTCATGACTCTGAGCTCCCAGTGCAAAAACATTTCAATCCCATTTGGGGCTCAAATCGACAATTCTTTCTCATCTTCCTACCACGACACTTTTTTTCTTACCCGCTGCCCTGTGGTTGCTTGCACACAACCCAAGCGCAGTTTACCTTGACAGGGTCCATCAAGAACATCCCAGGAACTGTCACGACTCCCACAAACACCAGCTCATACATTACGACGAGCGTAGCCTCGCTCTCCAGCGCAGGCCTGGACCCACATACCAGCAGTCTGACCTCGCTCCCGCCATGAGCAGGCCCACCCGCCACCCCACACATCACAGGCTCAGACTCTGCTAACCAGCTCAGATTCAGCCACCTGTATGTACCTTGGAGCTGGTGCCAGGTCCCAGGCATGCTAGGAGAACCTCCACAGGGTCTAACCATACACCCTCTGTTCCACAAACCACAGAGCCTATCCTACCCCCCTCTAAACCCTCCATCCTGTTCGTCACATGGATGGTCTCTTCCCACTGGAGCAAAGTGACATTCACACCGGTACGATGCTCCTCCAGGCCATTAGTTTTCAAACATGTCCCCCCCCTAACCAACCTGCCATTCCATCAATTCATACACCTAGTTAATGCTCTATTTCCTCCATTATATTTTCAAACTTCACCACCAAATCACTTTTCATCTCATCGATTCAATTCCTTATTTCCTTCATATTACGTCTTCTCGCTTTTCAATTATTCTCCTCGTGTTCTCATCTCGTCCATTTTACCATTCATTTCTATCATTTGACCCTCCATTTGTTCATCCATGATTCATATCTCCCTTCATTTGTTTACCCATTTTATTCATTTGCTCTTTCGTTTCCATTAATACTTGTAATATGACCTGATTCAACATCATGTCCACTTCCTGGCTCAACAGCTCAAGAATGGGGGAGGTTCCTACCCTAGGCTCCTCCCCACTAAGTCCCACCCCCAGCTCACTTCCATCGTCCTCATTCCTCCCGTGCATAACCGCCATTTTGTGCGCTATTTCCCACACGTGCCGAAACAATTAAAAAATAATAAAAAAATGTTATATTTGAAACGTGTTATACTGCGTTCTCCTGACACCAATTAACTAAAAGTTTGGGTTCATTCCCATGGTCCCAACTACCAGTGTAGATCAGGATTCGAATCCCACACTGCTAACTCCAGTGTAGCATCAACTGGTCAATTCATATCGACCACGTTGCGGTGGGAGGTGTTGATCCCGCCATGTTGATCGAAACGATCTCACTGCATTCAACCAAAATGGAGGCGTCTTGCATGCGCAGGAATCGCAAGAGCATACGAGGCTCTTAGCTCTTTTTTAATGGGGTTTATTCCCGAACAAATGACCAGGGGAAGATTGATCCGACGGTGGGATGAAGGGGCGAAAGAAAAGGGATTAACTGAATCAATAATTATACACAATGAGGATAAAGCCGATGGCACCTCACACCAGACTTCTTCATATGGGCTGTTTCACAGTCATGGTCATTTCTGGTATTTTGTATCCTTGCATGCTAAATAGCTAAATGAGAGGCTGTAGTATCTCTGTCATTAGGGCCAGTAGTTGGTACGAGTGATGGCACAACTTGGACCACTTTTTATTTGACAAAAAAATGTCAATTTTTGGCAGAATGGCATAAAAATTGCCATTTTTTTTGACAAATAGCTGTCTCATTTTCTCCAGGTACACTGCATTCACAGTATATGAACAAATACAAGCAGAAATTGGGACTTTTATTTGTTGTTGCATCAATTTAATACCTCTTCTGTACTTTGTCCACAACATCTTATATATTATTTCCGAGTTTGTGGTTTCATGTCGCGCTATCTTCGACTTTGTTCTGCGCTCGAGTAACGTGATATTCGGCTTACATTATCTCAAAGACCATATGAGGTGCATGGCACAAAAAAAAGTAAATAAAATGGTTCTGAAACAGTGAAATCGTATTCCACTTACTGCATTAAAGTAAAATTACTACTGATACTCTGCATCAGTTCCTTTCTAAAACACACCCACCCCAACATGTCGTGCAGAGCGTGGGTTATACTAGTATTATTCATTTCAGACTATGAATCTTTATTTCACCCTCAATAAATATGTCCCACCGGTCGTCCGTCAAAAAATGTCCTCTCTGGAAATGCATATTGCAGAAGAATTTTTTTATATAAATAAAGGGTCTTTTTAAAAGTTTGTGTGTTTTACCAAGTGTGTATATACCTGCACTGATATTATGCTACAAAGTTTGAGTGTAACCAATAACCTATTTGCATGGCCTGCACTGATTGCCTTACATGTGTCCGTCAAAAATGTGTCCTCTCCGGAAACACCGAAACTGCCACGAGTTATAAGGAATAATATAAGGAATAATATTCATAATTCCAGTAATGGAATAATACTTGTGGAACATATGTAAACCACTGAAGTTTGATAGTGTTGTTATTTTGTGGTTATAGTTGAATTGTATTAATGACTGTTGTAGTTTAAAAAATACTCTCCTAACATCCTTGGGGTATTATTTTTAATAAGAAATATTCATTCAGATGCTCTAAAAATTTGGATTTAAGTATTGTAATTAACAATGTTGGATTTGGAGAAATAAAAATATAAAAATATTGAGTTTGAATTTTTAGTGGGTGTGAGACAAACTTGGTACCCTCATTGTGAAACAGCCCATATCCTGGGACGGAAATGAGAAACCCGGGTGAGGTGTGAAGCTGCTGTGAAGACGTCAAAGCAGGCACGACAAACGACGACGAAGCAAATGGGCAGGAAACAGGGACGACAAACAGGAGATGAGGCAGGTGACGAATCGGGAGAGCAGATAAGCAGGATGATGAACAGGAGGAGGCAGGCAAAAGCGTTCCTCTGTGGCGATTGCCCTCTTCTCTTTTTTTTGACACGATCCCCACTCTCACGGTCACTCAAGTGAGCAACACGGTCCCCAAAAGACTCCTCCCCTCCAGGGGCAATAAAACTCCACCCTTCGGGAGGCGTTAAAACTCCTCCCCTCACTCTCTGGACAACGCTACCCTTTTCAAAGCCCCTCCTCTCTCTTTCCTGGATATTTACCAAGGCTCCACCTCAGTGCCTCACCCAGGGACATTACAAGTAGTTGTACGTACGAGTTCCTTAACCTTAAACCTCATTTAATTATCACCATGTGCGATCGTCCAAATGGTGCAGATTTAAATACGACAGTCCTCAAGCTACATTGCTCTACTTAATTACATTGAGATTGGCTAACTACTGGTACACGGACAATACATACTACTTTATACATTTCTATCTGTTCTAAAGTGATATCTCCCATCCTCCCACCCCCCTCGACAAACATAACAATATTTTAAAAATTGACACAAAACCACTTTTTGTAGGAGTGCTTAACCTTTTTCCATGTGTCTATATTCCTATGTTAAAAAGTGCAACATGGGGAGATGGCAAGGAAAACTCACTCGTAGCCACAAAATAGCCGATTCCTGCCAGAGCAGCACCAGCGAATCCAGTGAGGATACTCTCTCGCACGCACGGCGTGTCAATGTCCAGAAACCAGAACAACCGGAAGCCCTGCATCCAAAGAAAAATCAAACATCAGACTATAAGGGAAATCGATGGCTCCCCATTGCAATTCCCCACACTTCCCACCTAAAGCAAAGTTGAAAGATGGGAAAACGTTCCACCAGGAATGACCCAATATCACATTTTGAGATACAAAAAAAAAACAAACATCTTGTTTTCACCCCTGTGAGCCAAAGTCCACACCCTTGGGGCATGAACCATGGGTCAAATAAAAAAAAAAACCAATTGTTACATATTTCATGCGCCCCATACAGTTATTGCATGTACAACGCTTGATTTTTTTTTAAGTTTTAAAATGTGCCCGTCATCACATTCTTGGAATTTGACCTTGCCCCAGTGCTCCAGGGGGTAGGGCCAAAATCCTAATGCTCACAGACCTTCTTGCCATGTAGTGAACAAAACTACCAAGTTTGATGAATTTCTGCACAACTGTTTGGGAGACAAAGTGTCGGACGGACAGATGTCGATGACAATATCCCCCGTTTTTTATATTTTTTTTCCACGCGTGGGGATAATTAGGGACATTATTATTGAAGATTCATCCATGAAAAGATGATTTATTTATTTAACAGGATCTAAGGCTCATTGTGGAGCTGCCATACAGACATGCACATACAGACGAAAGTGCCGGCTTTCTCACTGCACTTAGCTGGGCATTTCTGATGGAATTTCCTCCACCCTGTGGATGCCAACCGATGGGGATTGTCCGTGCTCATCCTTTTAAATGCTGAATATCAAGCAAGGAAGCAGCACGTACCATTTTTAAACTCTTTGGTATGACTCAGTCAGGATTTGAACCGTCGACCTCCCAGACTCAGAATGGACACTCTCACCATTACACCACTGAACCTCAAATAAAGATAAAGAACTTGTTAATTTAACAGACGATGACTCAAAAGGATATGTTGATCGGGGTATGCAAACAACTGTGGAAAGCAAGGAGAAGCTGACGTTTTTGGTGTCAACCCTTCATTTTTGCTCCGATGAAGGGTTAATGCCTGAAACGTGAACTTCTCCGTACTTCCTAGCGTGAATAGCATATCTCAATCAACGTCCTGTTGATTTATTCCATTGTCCTACCTAATTTCTGATACAGATCGACACTGTAGCCATCTTTAATAGGAGTAGGTTACAGGGATATATATATAGATAGATAGATAGATAGATAGATAGATAGATAGATAGATAGATAGATAGATAGATAGATAGATAGATAGATAGATAGATAGATAGATAGATAGATAGATAGATATATATATATATATATATATATATATATATATATATATATATATATATATATATATTGTTACAGACTCGCGATGGGGGAATTCGAATGCCACCCAAGTTGGCTCCAATCCGTAGCCAGTTGGGTTTTCGCACCCTACTCTCGACAGCCAAATGTTGAATATTCGGCGTCACTTAACCACCGCCGTCTCTGGGGTTATAATGCCGGCTGGTTCGGCACAGGCCTCGGGTCACGCGCCTCGAATCGCGATACTAACGTACCCCTGGACCTTACCAGTTGGGGAAATAGACCCTGGCTACAGACTGGTTTTGTCAGAGACCGAGCAAATTTTGCCACTCTGTAACCATTTTGGTTTCATATCCAAATCGAGCGGATCGTTCCTCGGCGCGGCATGAATTAATTCAAAGCGGAAACTTCATACGGATCAGCCAGATTTATTGGGGACACACCGGGGAAACACAACACAAGCAAAGCATTCACGACAATGTTATAATTAATCTATTACCCGTTCTTAACTAGGGAGTTACGGGTTTCGAAGGAGACCCTAACGAGATAAAACTAAGACAACATGCAGACAAGACATGGACAGCACGCAGACAAGACACAGAGTACTTGGTGATGCTTCATGGACGAGAGAAAAAGTGTCGGAGGCACGAATGTGGCTCGTGACAAGCCGATGTCTACGGATTCGAGTTCCCAAGCTCAAACATGCCGCGTGGCAAAATGGCATCGTCCTTTTTCTTCTCCCGGCACCGCTTGCGCATGCAGCCTCAGCGCATTCTGACCCCGCATAATGTTGACGGCACAAGACCGTCAGATCGATGGTGGGTTTCAGCTGGTTTCTCACAAGGTCCAGTATACAAGTCCAGGCCTGGCCTGTTCACCAGACCAGGCCAAATCGAGGTGTTGGGCTCCGCAGGCTGGGTCCGTGGCCGACGAGGCACCGCTGGCCAAAACCACTCCTCCACAAAGTCGATCGCCCGACTCGACGTGCAGGCGGCCTCTCCCACTGCCAAAATGGCAGACTCGACGCGCAGGCAGTTTCTCTTACTGCCAAATGGCAGACTCGGCGCGCTCAGGTTTACCACCGCCTTCCCGGTGCTCACTCGCCTCTCGGCCCTTGCCTCCTCCCTTCAGTTTCACTTCCTTCTCTAGGCCACTCCCCCTCAGAGCGCTGGGTGGGGACTATTGTCCAGAGAGAGGAAGGAAGAAGAACCTCTCGGTCCACCACCAATGTACGAACAATGAACAGCCTCTTACACCTCCCGACACACATGTAACGTCTATTAACCGAACAACCTGGCTAAACATGCATTTAATGGGGGATCTGGGCTAATCCTATATTTAATAACACACTAAGGGCCATTTCCGCAACAATATATATTGTTGTGGGCCAGGGGTCAGTGGCGAGAACGACCACTAGGTGGGGAAAGCTTGCGTCGTCTCCCACCAATCTCCCCGGAATTGTAGGCCGTCGCTCTGATAATTCCGCGAGCCGGCAGGTCATCTAACCGACCGTGGACGCCAATATCTCAACCGCGTAGCGTAGGGTCTATTTGTGTATAATCAATTTACCTAATTAACTACCGGGAAAACCACGCCCTCGGCACGTCTTGCTCGAACCGCGAAGTAAGTCTACTTACTGCGGTAGAGTTCCAACTACCAACTACAAACTCCGGTTCGGGTGCAGCCGAGCAGAAACTGCTAAAGCTGTGCCGGCTGGAATGAATGCATTATCGGGGATGAAACCCCGCCTAAACTCAGATCTGAACCATGCTGGACCAATTCAAGAAGGGACAGAAATGGACTGGGAACATTTCTAACAAGTTTTATTTACAGTAAATGAAGACACAAAACAAGACAACGCGAATATGCAAGAAGTATTTACAATGATCCAAAAACACTTATTCAGTTCTACTTAAAGACGGGCCCACACGCAGACACACACAAAATGAAAAGAAACCCAGAGTCTTTATTGGACCCTCGCAGCCCTGGAGAGAGACAAGCTGAGGGCCAGAGTTCGGTGGTGTACCTGACCGTCGGGGGAAGGTGTGCTCTGTGATGCGGCACCTGACAGTGGTCGCTGGTTTGGTCCCCAGTTGCACGTGTGGGACTCGAGGTTCATGGTGGAGCTCGGGTGGTGAATGGCCAGGGTCCATGGAGGGGGGTCGGGGTAGCCCTTTCCTTCCTTGTAGAGGCCCAGCAGAGACACGCTCGCCGCCTCGACAACGTTCTGCTCAACCCTCGTGACAGCCTATGGAACAGCAAAAACCCACCAAACTCTCCAAGACCCCCCAAGACCCCCAAAAGACCCTCCAAGACTCCAAGACCCCAAAAAGACCTTCCAAGACCTCAAAAAAAAGACCACCTGCCTCAGAGAGTGCTAGGGAATTCATCGACCTCCCTCAGCGGGGAGGGGCCTTGGTGAACACACCTCGCTGTCCGCCTCTGATTGGACAGGTCCTACGGCCCACCTTTCCGGGGCGGGGCCTTGGCCCCTGCCGGGAAACCCCAGCCAGTCTTCCACGCGGGTTCATACTTGAGTAACAGTATCAATGTTGCACAGGCCGTCGTGCAAGAGTTACAACGTTTGTGGAAGGAACGTTGGTGGAAGCAGCAAGGAACGGCTGCAAGACCCTGCCTTGGTAAGTGCTTGTAGACAGCGGGTGGGTAGTGGATCGTGATGGGGAATGGAATGGTTGTTGGTTGGATGTAAAGATTTAATAACCTAACTCAAAAGAAATCGCAACGCATGCCTTTGATTCTCCCACTGGACAAAAGGAAAGGGATCTGACTACACACATACTTAACGACATAACTGACTTTTGGGACATCTGTATGTTGAATGCTTATGGTTTCCAGATCCGAAACAATATATACAGGGAACTTTGGTGTAGTAGGCGGCCATTCAGCCCATCATACCTGCACTACACCAACACCAGATACCAACACCCAAACACAGAAATTACCGACAAGTTCAGCCAACATCCCTGTAGTCTATTTTTAATGCAACCAGTTACCTACACAATTCCAATTAAAATATGCCAACTCATTTATGCTGCCACTACCTTTCCAGGGAGACCATTATGTGCATTAACTACTCTTTGACAGAAGACCCAGGCTACCTTACTACCATCTTAACTCTCATCTTCTTTACTTTCTGGCTATGGCCCATGGTTCTATCGCTGTCTATTCTGCTGAAGAACTCTTCTGGACACATTTTATCGATACCCTTCATTATCTTAAACATCTCTATCATATATCCTTGTAACCGCCTCATTTCTAGTGTATAAAGCCCCGTCTCCTTCAGCCACTCCTCATAGCTGAGTCTAGCTAGGCCCAGAGTCAATCTAGTAGCCCTGCGCTGAACCCTCTCTTTGGCATCTGTCCTTCCTGAATTGTGGTGACCAAAACTGCACACATTATTCTAGATGTGGCCACACTAAATTCCTGTACAATGTTAAGACCACCTCTTTTGATTTATACAATTGATCCCCCTCCGAATACAGCCTAAAACCCTATTTACTTTACCAATCGCTGTCTAGCATTGTGCTGCCTGCTTAGCTCCCATATATATTACCACCACCAGATCCTTCTCCTGTGTGACACGCTTCAAAATTACCCCGTGCATCCTGTAATCTTTATTTCCATTGTTCTTTCCCATCCCCAACACCTTACACTTTCTCAGGTTAAATTCCATCTGCCAATCTATACAAGTATCAATACTTTCCTGAATTTGTTTACCCTCCTCACTACTGTCTGTCTTACTTTCAAGCTTGGTATCATCTGCAAATTTAGAAAACTGGCTCTTCAGCCCAAAAGTCCTTCTATCCCAATAACTGATGCAAATTCTGACTCATAATTGTCTTCGTATTGATGCCCGAGTACCTCACTACTTGCATCCCCCAACTCACAGTCTAAAAAAAAAAATAGTCCTAATTTCTAACTCAAGAATCACTGCAATAAAAACTAGACCAGCACCCAACAGATCCATGAGGTAACCAGTGGAGAACCTCTGCTCGGATTAACAGTTTACGTTTTGCATTCCTCCGATAGGTCAGCTCTGGATTCAGATCTTAACCAAAATCTAATCAGCAAGTTCTTGTCACCTTCCCAACTCATCGACTTAGTTTCGTCACAACTCCTCCACAACTTTTTAAAATATCATGCTACATATCATTTTTCGCCCCTTCTCTCCATAGTGAAGAATCACTTTTAAAAAAAAAAATAATAATAAAATTGTCAGATTCGGATCTTCACCAAAATCAAATTGATTCGTCCTGGTCACATACCCAACCTGTTCAGCATGTTTTGTCTGAATCCGTCCATAACTTGTTGAGATATCGTGTTATATGTTGTTTTTGGCCCTGTCTCTCAATGATGAAGAATCACTCCAAACATTTTTGTATCCAGATGCAGATCATCACCAAAAATCTAATCAATTTGTCCTGGTCACATACCCAACCTGTCCAGGAAGTTTCATCTGAATCCGTCCATAACTTGTTGAGATATCCTGCTCACAGACAAACAAACAGAAAGGCAGACAGGGGTGAAAATATAACCTCCATCCACCTTCGTTGGCAGAGGTAAAAGGTGTTCCCTCCTCCTGTTGAACACCCTGCCACGTGTCTGCACAGTGAATACACGAGCTATGACTGCAGGGATCCTAACATATTTACAAACACAAACCTTCCCCACCCAAACCACCTCTTCAACCACTGGTTGACATCCGTCGCTCGAAGATGGACATCCACACGACTCCCACCATAGGTAGAATCCTTGCATAAGTAAATAAATGAAATAAGTAAATAAATATTCACACCAAATCTTTCCAATGGTTCACCAAATACGTACATCTCTTCTTCAATTGTTCCAAAAAGACCCTCCGCACATCCCCCCCCCCTTACCCCACATGCACCACCACCCAACCTCTCGCCTCACCAATCACACCCAGTCCATCACCCCTCTCTCACAACCACCCCCTTCTGCACCTGGAATGCTAGTAGCACACTCCGTACCCTGACTGATGTGTGCACCTGTCATAAACCCACCGAACAAACATGACTGACACTCTTCCACCAATCCCTCACCCTCTGACAAATCCAGCAAAAATGTTAACCCTTGTTCACGTTTCAGTTGACCTCAAGCAGGACACGGACACATACATATATATATATATATATATATATATATATATATATATATATATATATATATATATATACACACACACACACACACACACACACACACACACACACACACACACACACACACACACACACACACACACACACACACACACACACACACACACACACACACACACACACACACACACACACACAAGCTCAGTGGGTTTGACACTTCAAGGACACATATCTCCTCGGGGATCCCCCGTTGCGAGATCCACTCCCTCCACGCCTCTCCTCCAGCCTCAGGCCCATGGGTTCACGTCCACGACGCCAATCAGAACGACGGCCACCACAGCGACCACGTCCATCTGCGTGGCCGACCCCCCATTAGACGGCCGACCACCACGGGAGCACCCACAGGCCACAGGAGGTCGCTCAGGCCCGTCAGGAGAAAACATGTCGCCCGGGTCTTCACAGCACCGGCACCAAAAACTCCCCCATCAGGTTTAAGGTCGTTCGGGTCATCACGGGATTATCAACACAGAGTTCAATGGAATAACATTTTCCCGTCATCACGTCACATTATCGAACACCCAACACCAAGGACACAGCTACCTTCGTCTTCTCGTCTGTTCGGTTTTCGCTCGAGGACATTGTTCAAGACCCACTCTCACATCAACCATGTCGACCCGTCCATCGCTTCCGGGTATTTTCTTTTAAATAATAATAATAATAAAAATCTCGTCAATATTGGTCCAGAATAAAACATTTCTGTTCATCTCTCTCAGTCTGAATTTACATCGCAATTTCGAAAAAAATGCTTTTGCAACGCTTCCTTGGCTTTATACACGTCCTCCATCGTGAAGTAAAATATCCTTAAAAAACAAAAATGCCCGTCGTATCGCTTTTGATATCAGCCATTTTTAATGAAACATTTCTTACACCCACGTGAGCATTAAAGCCCAGCAATAATGGCCGTGCGATATTGCGTCATTACGTTTTTTAATATAAATATATATATATATATATATATATATATATATATATATATATATATATATATATATATATATATATATATATATATATATATATATATATATATATATATATATATATATATATATATATATATATTTCACGCAGCCATGCTGTCCGATACACCGCATGAAACGATATAAAAGAGAGCATCGCGTTGCCGTATGATGTGCGGTGTATAACATGTTTGTGGTTGACATGCAGTTATTTAAACGTTAAAAAAATTAACTCAATGTGTTGTGGATAATAATTTTGTGCTGATGAACCCTTATCCATATAGATCCTGAAGAGTGGTTGGCAAAATGTTTTATAACCACCAAAAGTAATGATGGCTGTGGAATACAGTACGGTGCCCGGACAGTGCGGAACAGTACGGTACAGTGCATAATAGTACAGTGCGGAACAGTATGGTACAGTGCATAATAGTACAGTGCGGAACAGTATGGTACAGTGCATAATCGTACAGTGCGGAACAGTACGGTACAGTGCTGTGCAATATGGTGCAGTACAGTTCAGTGCAGTACAACACAGAACAGTGCAGAACAGTACGGTGCAGAACAGTGCAGAACAGTATGATACAGTACAGTGCGGTACAGTACATTACGATGCAGTACAGTTCAGTGCCGTACAGAAGTGCAGAACAGTACGGTACAGTACAATGCCGTACAGTACGGTACAGTACCGTACGGTACAGTGCAGAACAGTACGGTTCTGTGCAGTACAGAACAGTACGATACAGTACAGTGCAGAATGGTACAGTGCAGAACAGTACAGTGTGGAACAGTACAGTACAGTGTAGAACAGTGCAGTGCAGAAGAGTTCAGTACAGTACAGGACGGCGCCATACAGTGCAGAACAGTACGGTGCAGAGCAGTACAGTGTGGAACAGTACAGTGCAGTACGGTACAGTGCGGAACAGTACGGTACAGTGTAGCACGGTACAGTGCAGAATAGTACAGTACGGAACAGTACGGTACAGTGTGGTATGGTATGGTGCAGAATAGTACAGTGCGGAACAGTACGGTATGCTACAGTGCGGTACAGTGCAGTGTGATACAGTACAGTACGGTACAGTGCAGAACAGTACGATGCAGTACCGTTCAGTGCAGTACAGAACAGTGCAGAAGGGTACAGTACAGTACGATGCAGTACAGTTCAGTGCAGAACAGTACGATACAGTACAGTGCAGAACAGTACAGTGTGGAACAGTGCGGCACAGTACAGTGCAGAACAGTAAAGTACAGTACGATGCGGTACAGTTCAGTGCCATACAGAACAGTACAGTACAGTACGATGCAGTACCGTTCAGTGCAGTACAGAACAGTGCAGAAGGGTACAGTACAGTACGATGCAGTACAGTTCAGTGCCATACAGAACAGTACAGTACAGTACGATGCAGTACCGTTCAGTGCAGTACAGAACAGTGCAGAAGGGTACAGTACAGTACGATGCAGTACAGTTCAGTACAGTACGGTACGGTACAGTATGATGCAGTACAGTTCAGTGCCATACAGAACAGTGCAGAACAGTACGGTACAGTACAGTACGATGCAGTACCGTTCAGTGCAGTACAGAACAGTGCAGAACAGTACAGTACGGTACAGTACGATGCATTACCGTTCAGTGCAGTACAGAACAGTGCAGAAGGGTACAGTACAGTACGATGCAGTACAGTTCAGTGCAGTATAGAACAGTGTAGTACAGTGCAGAACAGTACGATACAGTACAGTGCAGAACAGTACGGTAAAGTACGGTGCAGAACGGTACAGTGCAGAACAGTACAGTGTGGAACAGTGCGGTACAGTACAGTGCAGAAAGGTGCAGTGCAGAACAGTTCAGAACAGTACAGTACTGAACAGTACAGTGCGGAACAGTACAGTGCAGAACAGTTCAGTGCGGAAGAGTACAGTACAGGTCGACTTCGCAAAGTCTTGTCTGTTGGACGACCCTGTTGGACGACCCTGCTGGAAGCAAGGATTCGAGAGGTGGTGTAACCACTGAACGTGAAAACATTTATTTTTATGACAAAAGGGTCAAACTTGACAGACATCATCTTCAGACGATTAAATACAAATTTGGAAGGGGAGCCCGGGGCAAGAGATGTTTTTTGTGGTTTTGTGAAAGCGAAAGAAAAATCGTGCCGGGACCACGTGACCACGGCCATTGACCACGCCCAAATCGTGCTCCTTTTTCTTGCTCGAGGATGTGGGACAACTGGTAACAAAATGGCGGCTTACGGCGCGGGTAAGTTGGAAGATCGAAGTTTTCTCGATCATTTTTCCTCAGAATCGGCGACTAACATGACTGTATGGTGACATTTATCAGATTTCGCTAATTAATAAACATTCATTTTGATGGATTTGGAATAATCTGGTCACTCCTTGCATCCTGACGAGTATTGCGTTGCTTTTGTCACCGACTGCCGCAGCCCACCGTGCCGTCCATCGTCAGTCGGTCTCCCCACCACCTTCGGCCGTGAATTTTAGGCCTGTTGCGGAGAACACTCCTCATGAAGTATTTTCTGAGAATAGCGTTTGTTTCTACTTCCTTATCACACAAATTTCGTCTGGGTTTCTGACCAGTTTCATGCCATGAAAATTACGTGGGCCGAGTACCTACTGTCCGTCTGTTCGAAATCAAGTTGCTGCCGTTTTACTTTTGTAAAATTTCTCTCTGATGCTTTATTGACTTGTAAACTTTGCTCATGTCGATTTTAACCCTGTGCCAAATGAAGTCACAAAAGGCCTCCTGTTCAAAAATGCTTCATTAAAAGACTGTTCCACAAGCTTCTGAGTCGCTGTCCAGATCTGGTTCTATGGGTTGCCTTCGGAAAGGGGAAAGAACTTCACGTACTACAAAGTCACCGACATTTGTTCGGAACCTGGATATCGTGCGTCCCGGTGTCTATCAATATTCCACAGCTTGACTGGTTGTGACCAGTGTGACCACTCCTCATTTTCATAAATGCCAAGGTGAGCCAATGAAAAAAGCCAAGAATTCACAAGGTTTAGGAAAAGCGATGATAATAGAAAACCTATACGCCAAGAAAACCAAGACGCTAAAGTGAACAACGAATAGCCAAGATCTTGTGAAAAAAGCCAAGGAGTGGTCACACTGGTTGTGACACCATGTCTGCCTTCATGGGCATTGGTAAGAAGACGGCATACAATAATGGGGCAGATAACAGCAATTTTTGAGAGGAATCGTGCAAATGATGATACAAGCATCAAATTTGGCACATTTGTTCTCCAGGGGATTTAAATCAAATCTGCCCGATTGGCCATTTGAAAATCCAAATTTTGAAAAATTAAAAAAAATAAAAATAAAAAAAAAGTCAAGATCATGAATCAATGTTGGATGCTGGCTGAGATTGGTGAATATTTCAGAAACATCATCAAAGACGTTCCAAGTCTGCCATGCAGTTTTCTTCCCTTGACCGCGGAAGGCAGACACAACGTCACGTCCAGTGAACGCATGGAAGTATGGGATCCCTCTACCTTTCTCAGGCCCGATTGCAGAAACTACCTCATGGACTGGAATCCATCGCGCCTTGGCCAAAGGCAATCCACATGTTCTCAAGATCTAGTTCCTGTAACGATGGCAGTACAGATATTGCTATGACGAGTACATCCGTGTCATTAGCCTTAATGATAATGGACTTGCTACCATCCGTCGTTGCATCCCTGGCGTGTACAAATATTCGAGTGTCAGCTTCTTCATGACAGCATGGAGACACAGCATCCAGTGACTTCCTTGTGTTGCTAATGGCATCTTCTCCTTTTGTGACAATGACTGTGCTTGTCGTCTGTGCTTCACACATCTTTTCCGCAAAGAAGTGAAACAGCTCAGTCTTGTTGCTGTCATCTCGAAGAAAGCTTCTCCAGTTACTTGGGGTCTTACTGGTTCCTGTCACTCTTCTTCTGATTCCTTGCCCCCTTTTCAACCTTTCTTCGGACTTCAGACTTGACTTCTTGTACACATCAAACACTACGTCCACCCTCTCGTACCTGGCATCATAGGATTCCACCTTTGGGATGATGTCTTCTTTAGCATAGTCATCAAATATCTTTGAAGTACTTGGAGGTAGGGCATTGATAAGTGCTGAGCCATCAATGATGACTGCATCTCCCCTTGGTTCTCTGTCTGGGATGTTCACTTGCACTTCAAGAATTTCAGCCAGCTGTGACTTCAAATTTTGTTGGTTGTTCTTTTTCTTTCAAATTTTTTAAAATTTGGATTTTCAAATGGCCAATCGGGCATATTAGATCAGAAAGCCCTGCAGAACAGAATGCCAAATTTGATGCTTGTATCATAATTTGCATGATTTTTCTACTATCTACTACACTACAAGGTATGGACGGACTTTGAGGAAGTGAATGATGCGTTCATGTTCATCTGCGATCACCTGTTCTGCAATCTTCACACAAATGAAGCTCCTTTCAAACTTATTGAGCAATACACAGTCAAGCTGTACGATCGATCCAGTACCTTATCGTCGGTCAACGCCTGCAGAAAATATCTCTTCTGTCATCACGATAAATCCTCGTTGGATCGAATTCCGCTCACACAGGTGAGCTCCAATATTTTTCAGGGCTTGAGAGGTTGACTGTAGAACTGGAAACGAATCCTCAATTAAAATGCTGTTTATCCAACCCTGAATTTTGGTTGAAGCACATGTTCGAATCCGAAACCTTGACTACATATTCCAGGATGCCTTGGATCAGCATCTGAAGCGGGCAGAGTATTGGACTGGAATATGGACATGCAGCGAGACCATGCCATTACTTCCGTTGCCAGCAGAATTCGGGTGGCGCAAAGACGGGATTCAATGGTACCCGGTGTGGATTACACGACCGCAAGTGTCAGCTGCTTGACAATAACTTGTTAAATGTGGCTGAAAGAAGCCGTGCAGGACTTGCAAATGCATAAAGTCCGATTTGCCATGCAGCGCCTTATGCAAGTGCCCATGCCATGTTTAAGGTAGGCGAATTCACACACTGATGAACGGCAATATCCAATCAAACCCTATCATTCACCGATACTAACGGCGTGCACTATGCATTTCATTTGAAATTTATTCAACAAGATAGAATACTTTGACATTATCTGCAAAATGCATAATGTGAAAAAAAAGATTGTGTCAATAATTTTGTGACATTCGTCACTGTTACACCACCAAAAAGTACTTTTTGTGAAATCTGGGGTTTGGTTGCCATGGCAACAACGAACAAAATCTGCCATAAAATCGTAATTTCAGATGTTTTTTTCCAAGAAGTTCAGGAATCAACAAAGGTCAATATGGGGAAGTTTCTAGGAAAATTAATTTCAAAGAAATTGCAGTGTAGACTATATAGACGTTCTTGTTGCCGTTCCCCCTATATTAAGTTTCCCACCATTTTAAAGCCATTTTGAACAAAATGCGGCCACGTAACTCGAATCGCGGCATGTCGCCCACCGGACGGACAATTCCGTCGTGACCCTCTCGGACTAACGCCGGGAACTAGTCACGGGTGGGCCTTTCGGCCTCACCACGATCGTGGCAATCGGCCCCCCGCATGGGATAGGGTTGTTCGCCAAATTCGACCTACCTAAGTACCCACACTGAGGGTAGACCGGGCGATCGCCCCTCGCCGCAGGTCAACTTCGGACACGGGCCACTTTAAGCGACCCGTTCCGTACTATCGGGATAACCGAGCGGTGTTATCGTCAACCTCGACGGTTCCGATTAATTATTGGGCGTATTTAGCCCACGACCAACCCTTTACGTGAAGTAAGATGGAGATTCAATTAAAGAAAAGACGAAGCGAAATGGGAAAAACAGTTCAATATAAGGCACATTTATTCCGCGGCAAACGGAAAGCACACATATACAATTACAACAATTATGCACCAAAAGCAAATGTAAAAGAAACACAACAATTATGCACCAAAAGCAAATGCAACAAAAGAAACACGATGCAGATCAACTACCGACTCCGCGAGCACACGGCAACACTTACACAGTTTTACTTTACAGACGGCGCCGACAACACATATACTCAAAATCAAAATAAAAGGGCCACCCTCAACGACAAGGGGGCAGACAGGCCTGTGGGCCGAGACCGCGTCGAGCCTACCCGTCTTGTGATGAGCCGCAAAATGGCGGCGGCGCCCCGACTCCGCGCTCCTCCGCGGGCTTCGCTGGCACTGCCTGGAATGGGGTGGGAACGCGGCCCCCTTTTCGCACTATCTCAGCGTGGGGGGGTGGGGAGGAAACGGGGGGGGTTGTTGATGCTCTGGGGAAAGAGGATAGCTGGCTTGCTTGGGTCCCGCGACGAGCGACTCCACTGCGCCCTCGACCGCGTTCCCGGCTTCTCCTCTCTGCAGCTCCTCGACAGACTCCGAACCCCGACAGACCGACTCTCCTCCAGACCCGTCTTGACTGCTGCTGCCACACTTCGCCGCCGCCACAACTCGCCCGAGCCCGAAACAGAAACTCTCTACTCCTCAATTCGCCCCGCGCTCGGCGCTTTATAGTGCGACAGGAGAACCCATATGCAGATTTCCGGATCAGGATGGGCTCGGGGGCGGAGCCACGCTCGCCCATTGGACGGAGGAAAAGTGGGCGTGAACCTCCCTTGATCCTCGAATTTGCATATAGCGATTCTACTCCGACGCGCCTGGAGGCGGGGCCAAATCGCCCCGCGCTTAATGATTGGATGGATCGGAAGTGGGCGTGAATCATTCCTGATCCGACTTCCCCTTGGAAAGGCTGCTCTTTGTACCCGCGGCTCAGCGCGCGCCCCGCACGAGGCCAGGCCAGCCTGACGCTCGGCGTTCACAGGCGGCGCGGGAATGGCCGCAGAAGGAGGAGAGGTGAAGGTGGTGGAGGGTTTATTGTGGCGGTGATGGCCATGGCGACGCTTGGAATGGCGGTGATGCGATGTTTGCGAGAGCGAGTTGTGAAGGTAAAGGCCGTGGCTGTTGGCGTTGTTGTTGTTGTGAAGTGGCGTTGCGGTTGGTGGTTGTTGTGTGATGGCGGTTGAGACGTGGTTGGTTCAAAATAAAGATAGAACAGAAAAACGGCTATCTTAAAGGGTCGCAGCCCGAATGAATCACATTTATTCCCTCTAAACAACGGGTTTGGGCTAACTACACATGTACTTACAGAGATATCTCACCTACGGGACCTGATTGGTGGTTTGCAAATTTCCTCAACCACAACAATATATATATATATATATATATATATATATATATATATATATATATATATATATATATATATATATATATATATATATATACTGTATATATCTTCCTTTTATATGGTGATGCATGCCCTCCCCTACCCCCAATAGTGGCCATCTTGGAAAATGGCCGAGCCATGAGGGGCCTACCCGGGCTCCCCTTCTAAAATCGTTCAGTATGGTCACAGGAAGCCGGATACCAACTTTGGTACTTTTGTCAATCCAGAGAAGGGGCGCGACCAACAGGCATGAAGGAGGGACTTTGGGTGGAGCCAGCAGCGAGTGGGTGGAGAAAGGTGGTGTCAGAAGCAAGTGGGTGGAGTCAGCGGCAAGTCAGTGAAGAAGGGCGGAGTCAGCAGGCGAATTTAAAGATGGATCCCAGGCCAGACAGAGGAGGACGAGCAGGAACGGAACCAACCGATGGCCCCGCGACCCGTCCTTTTCTGGACCCTGTGGTGCGGGGCGGGGGCGATGACCCGAAGCGATGTCGTCACCAGAATCGGGTGCTCTGATTGGGCCCGGCCAGCAAACGGGTCAGCCGTCATGGCCGGCAGCGATGCCACTCCAGATCCGGCAAGAATATTCCGAGCTGCGGAATCGTCTCGCTCCGAACACCACGACACGAATCGCCCTGCACCGAACTCCCGGGCCGCGCACTCCCACCTGTCAAAGATGAGGTACACCTGACTTGTTTGCAGATACAAGTGGATGTGAGGTCTAAAGTTATCCAGGGAGTCTTGGATGGTTCCCGTTGGAGGCCAGGGTACTGTCCACATTACCGCACAGCCATCCAAGAACACAGCCTGGAATTCTGCACGTCTTATAGGGACTTCTACTTTCAGTACATTCTTTAGGGATGACTTTGATGTGGCTTGCTTCATCTGTCCATTTCTTTCAAACATAGCTGGAGGGTAAGGCGAGAGTTCGTAAGACATCCAATTCCCAGCATCATAATCACGCAGACTGTTCTGAAGACGCAAAGCCCTGGCGGAAATCAGTTCTGTGTCATATACCTTTTGGTCACCGAGCTTGATGTGTTTCTTTGACACTGCCATGGTCTTTACACATTTCTGCAGCGGCAGGTGGAATCCATCTGGCCACGTTTCCTCAAATGCCTTCATCTGATTCAGACCCAAGAGATCGGCGTTGTCAACATTAACAGTGGCGCCAGACACAACCTTGCCGCTAAATATATTCCCCAGATCCTGGGGATGCAGACTCTCATCGAAGGGATTCATGCAGCTTTCCAGCTTCTCATGTAAGCTGGTTCTGTCCTTGGAGTCCAAAGCGATTCGGGACTTGCTTTCCTCCTGATGTTTTTCTGAGGATTGTGTGTGACTGGTTTGTGATCTCATGGAGTCGAGAGAGATGATGACTTTGTTGCAGGCAGTTAGGCTGTGGGCCCATGTTTTGATGGTCTCTGGCTTCAGGGTCAGTCCAACTATTCCACTCTTGCCTTTTCCATAACGCATATACGTAGTTTCTATAAGCCTGGTGTGTTGGCGCAGTGGTTAGGGCAGCAGCTTGGGATCCAAAAGGTCCTGAGTTCAAGCCCCGTTGGGCCACTGAATTAATACACCAGGGGGTTGACTCAGCCTGTCATCCTTCCGAGGTCGGCGAAATGAGTGCCAGTGTACTGGGCCGGTGTATACCCCGGTTAAAATAGGTGTACCATATCCCTGTGTCGTAAGAGGCGACCAGGGTTGCGTCAGGAAGGGCATCCGGCGTAAAACCTGTGCCAAATCACTATGCGGATCACACGGATGATCCGCTGTGGCGACCCCTAACGGGAGCAGCCGAAAGAAGAAGAAGAAGAAGAAGATATACGTAGTTTCTATGGCCATGTCGGACCAGATGCCATTGAAGATTCCACGCTTGAGATGGATTACATGTTCACCTTTAAGGAAGTGATTATGCCACTTGTTGGGGCAGCTTCTCCATGGGTGCGCAAGTAATATAACCCATATCTTGCATAATTGAAGTGGCCTGCAGCAAAGAACAGTGGAACCATCTCACGTACTGTAGCTAGATGGAGTGACCAATCACCTTCCCGTTCAGCTCGTACGTATTTCATTACTGTGACTACTGGATTTATGACGCATGTAGCCCAGAGCCTGGCTGTACGTGATTCTTTGGAGATATCACCTAATATCTTCATCAAGCCATCCTTCCGGTTCCGGTTTTGGAGCAGCAAGAGGTCTCCTTCGGGGCTCCCTGCTGACGTTCTCAAAGCTAAGTTTCCGGTTGTTATTTGTCCCGTTTTAACTGTTTAATTTTCTCACCTACATGTTACTGTGTGTTGCTAGTTCGGTTTTGTTTCAAAAATCGTGCTATTTTGTGAGTATTTTTGTCGACGTTCTTACCTGTGCTTGAGGCCTAGGCCTAGACTTGAGGCCTACCGGTTCCACTCGGTGTTCGATCGTTTTTTTTTTTGTTGTTTTTTCTCCCCATTACCTTCAATTTCTATCCTCCCCATTACCTTCAATTTTGATCCTGTGCTGTACTGAATTGGGAGATGCTTAGCAGGCAGACACGAAGCGGAGGAACAGTCGAGCCGGGCTGTGTTGCACGAGTGCGAGCGCGGGCGTACTGTGCCCGCGGCTCCCCTTTATTCCGTACGCGGTACACTCACGAGTCGGCCGACTCCAGCATTACTACGACGCCTCAGACGGCGTGCACACCTCATATCCCTCGCCGACCCCCACGGCCACTCCTCCACCATCATGCATCATCATCATGCCCCTCCCCGTGGGCATGACTACACCACACTCCTCCCTCCTAAAAGTATGATTATTAAATGATCAGTATTAGAAGAAGCATAGACAACACGAAGAACCTCGGTATAATAATCATGCAAATAAAATGAAAACAGCGAAGTATAACAGCACATCACATCATATAATGCGTGGAAGCGAGCTACTGGAGAAGCACAGCAGCACGACTCAGCAAACCCGCCCCCAGGCAGACCTGAAACAGATAAACCTTTCGAGGCCGGACCCCCGCTGTCTGGAACCCGCGGCGCCACCGCCAGACCCAACCGACCTTGGTGGGGGCGCTGAACAGCACCCTTGGCCGGAAGCAACAAACACTCCCCAACCCTCACGCACCATAATCAGTTAAGATTCCACCGCATGGCCAAAATGGCCTTGAGCGCACCCAGAGAGCCACGCCCCAGGCGCCAGGCACGTCTGACCTCGCTGAAAGCAGAGGTGGGGGTAACGCCGACCAGCGCACGAGTCCCGGCTCCGAGTCGATCTCCGAGACCCACACGGCAGTTAGACGGTAGTAATTCCATTTAAACCCCACTTCAACCATAAGCTCGTTATAAATCAATAGGAATAACATTCGAACCATTGCGAATTCATTTTTCCGTACAGCGCGCTTTTTTGATAAAATCCCAGTACAAGACAAAGCAATTACCTGCGACCTGGAGCAACTGGAGGCCAACAAACCTTTTTTATTCGCCCCCACATCACATTGATCATAACACCAACTCCATTGACTGATCTCCGCCACATCCACTTTTACACGAGAACTGCTGGCATTTATTTCAACAACATTATCCTGCATCACTAGAGCAAGGAAAAGCACATATGCCATGAACAACAACCCACAACCCACATCACGAGTCCGCTTCTTGGTTGTCGACTTGATGCTGCGACTCGCGACTCCCTTTAACGCCACGGGCCCACCGCCACCTGTTGAAGCTGCCTGAACCACACCGATGCGCATTGCCTCACGAACCTTGCCACAGCGCGGGAACTCATCGCGAACGAAGCGCGGGAACTCATCGCGAGAGCTGATATGGCTCTCGCCGCTCCTGGAGCGCACATCATCGCCGCAGGCAGCAACGAACGGTGGCTCCCGCTGCATCGACGCGGCCCCCGCCGCCAGAGCCTCGCCCTCGGTATTCGACGAAGGTCTCGAAGAGAGCACTGGCACATCTGGAGGCACGAACCGGAACCCGTTCCGACCCAAAAGGGTCCGGCTCGCCGAGCCCGGCTCCTGCTCCGGCTCGCCGGCATCATCATGCCCCGGCTGCAGGCTGATCTCCAGGTCACCGGGGTCCTGCTGCGGTGCCCCTTCGCTCCCGGTGCGACCGTGCTGCGGTGCGCGCTCTCATCCCGCACCGCTAGGCGTGCGAGCACCCTGCGGCACTTGAGCCATCGCGCGGACTTGCGCGGTCACTGGTGTCTGCTCGACAGATGAAACAGTCGCGATCGCCGAGTCGAATGTGATGTCGGTCAATGGCTGCTCGCAGACAATGTCAATGGCTGCTCGCAGACCAGAAATAAAATGATCTCTGAACCGTGCCGGACGCTCCTCTGCCGTGAATTTGCACGGCACAGCCGAATGCGATGCGCGGCCAGCACGAGTGGACTCAATTCGACACCCGATCCGTGCCTCGCTCACTTCCCCCCCCCACTGCCACTGATCTTGCCATTTCCGGATCAATTGCAAGCAGGTTTCGACGCGGGACGGAAGGATCGCCTCGCACACCGCCATCTATGAACGCAACAATGGGCAATGACCCTCGGCCCACACACCGTAGACGACCTCGAGAGCCCAGACCGCCGTCCGAGTGATTGCATTGCCACGCTCGCCCACGACCCGCGCCGCAGACCGTGCGCATGGCCGTGCGTGCTTGGTCCATTGCGATGACCCCTAGACCATCTGCTGTGTCCCGACCATCGAGACCTCGGACATTCTCCAGAGCTTGCGCGACGTCCAACGCCGCGTTCGAGCCGAAACGCGTATCCTCGACAAAACGAACAAGAAAATGAACCAAATGAACGAACGTTGCCCACTCGACGTGGCCGAAGTAGATTCCGACGAAGGCGGGCACGCGTACGTTTGCCATGCACCGACTCTTTGCCATGTTCGCGCTGGCGAGACCTTTGGCTCCGTAGCCTGGAACCGCACGGGTCATTTGCCGCCCTTACACACGTCGATTCGAAGATCCTCGTCGCCAACTGTGCTGTACTGAATTGGGAGATGCTTAGCAGGCAGACACGAAGCGGAGGAACAGTCGAGCCGGGCTGTGTTGCACGAGTGCGAGCGCGGGCGTACTGTGCCCGCGGCTCCCCTTTATTCCGTACGCGGTACACTCACGAGTCGGCCGACTCCAGCATTACTACGACGCCTCAGACGGCGTGCACACCTCATATCCCTCGCCGACCCCCACGGCCACTCCTCCACCATCACGCCCATCATGCATCATCATCATGCCCCTCCCTGTGGGCATGACTACACCACAGATCCTCCCCACTTTCCAAACATCCCCCATTCTCCCAACTAATCTCTTTCTTATTTCAAAAAAAAAATAAAATAAAAAAATAAAAAACCCTACAACAACAACAACAACACGCTCACCTTCTCCCGATTTTGCTTCTTCTTCTTCCTCTTAACTTCCTCCTCGTCTTCTTCCTTGATTTTTTTTTTTTTTTTACACTTCCATGACCTAATCTGTTGAACTCTCTCATAGATTAATATTAACAACAAAAAATATATATATACCCAACAACAACAACACGCTCACCTTCTCCCGATTCTTCTTCCTCTTAACTTCCTCCTCGTCTTCTTCCTCGATTTTTTTATTATTATTATTATTATTATTATTATTATTATTATTATACACTTCCATGACCTAATCTGTTGAACTCTCTCATACATTATTTTTAACAACAAAAACGATCTTATAATGCTTCATCTTCCTCTCTCACAAATGTGGTACTCTTTACTGTTTCACAATGCACTACTCTTCTGCTATTTTAACAGACTGCTCTCATTTCGACCTCTCCTTCATTCCTTGCCTAAAAAATCCAACGATTACAGCGCTTCTTCTCTCCATGCTCTGAATTCGCCTTCATTGCATCCATCAAGAATTGTGTTAAATCGCATCTCTGACCGAAAACTTTTAAAAAACCACAGTTTGCCATGGATGTTCGCTTTCCATCAACCATTCTTTTTTTCCAACTTCAGTGCCAACTCACCCCCTTCACCC
The DNA here is from genome assembly GCF_056783735.1 of Eptatretus burgeri. Lineage (NCBI taxonomy): Eukaryota > Metazoa > Chordata > Myxini > Myxiniformes > Myxinidae > Eptatretus > Eptatretus burgeri. The sequence continues at coordinate 38,636,278 of NC_140975.1, forward strand.
CTCACTCTCACTCTCAAAGCAACCATCCCACTCTTCTCCCTCCAAGCCTCCCTCTCACCTCTCTCAAAAATTCCCCCCTCACCTTTCTCCCACCTTTCATCCCCCTCACTCTTCCTTCTCAAAGTTGCCCCCTCTCTCATCCACCAACCTGCCTCCCTCCACTGCCCTCTCACCTCCATCTCTTCACTTCACCTCCTCAAATCCTCAACTGCCTTCTTCCTTGTCTCTTGTCCCCCCTCTCCCCCAGCACCACGGAGCCTTTTCTCCTCCTCATTCGGCCCCCTCCCCTCGTTATTCTGCAATACCCCACACTCCTTCAGCAACCCTCCTTACCTGCCCCCCTCGTCCCTTGTCCTACCCTCCCCCTCCCCCTCCACCTCCTGCACCCAAAGCCTCCTCCCCTTCCTCTTCATTAAAAGTGTGGACCTCAAGTATCCGGGGCCTTCGCTCAAACCTTTCAGATCTTTCCATACAGGTTGCCACTGACAAACCAGACATTATCTGCCTAACAGAAACTTTCCTCTCCCAAGACGTGTCTGACTCCCAAGTATCTCTCCCTGGCTACTCCCTCTTACGGTATGACAGACCTGAGCCTCGTCCTGGTGGAGGTGTTGCTCTCTTCATCAAAGACTCTATTCCTCACTCTCCATGCACTGCTCTCACTCCCCCACACCCCCAGGAATACTTCTGGCTTCGGCTTCCCCTCGACTCCCACCTCATGTTTATATGTGTACTGTACCGTCCACCGAACAGTGATGACTCCATCTACACCTCACTATCCGAAAACATGGACCATCTTCTATCTTCTCATCCAAACTCTCTCTTCCTCTTATGTGGTGACTTCAATTGTCATCACGCCAGTTGGCTCGGTGTGGGTACCTCTCTCACCTGCCATGGCACCTCAGCAAAAGCTTTCTGCGACTCATTGGGACTGACTCAATCGGTCAACTTCCCGACCCGGATCTCAACCAATGGTACTCCATCTCTTCTGGATCTGGTTTTGACAAATTTCCCTGACAATATCTGCTGCTCTTCCTTCGCTCCAATTGGTTCTTCTGACCACGTCCTTGTCAAAGTGGACATCTCTCTGGCTGTTATCAGAGAACCACATCACCGCCGTCGAGTCTGGCATTTCACTCAAGCCGACTGGCAGGGTCTCCGAGCAGCCATCAAACTTACAGACTGGTCTCCTATCACTACTTTCTCAAACATCAACTCATCCTGGGAATTCTTTCAAAGAAACTTGCTCTCCCTCATGCACAGATTTATCCCCTCTCGTGTTCAGTTGTCCTACCCTTCCTCCCGCCCTTGGTTTACTGAAGCTTGTGGCGAGGCAGTTGTCCTGAAACAACTTGCCTTTGTCTCATGGAAAGCAAACCCAACTGAGGGCAATCTCAGTTCTTTCCACAAAGCTCGGAACAAGTGTGTATCTACCCTCAGGAGAGCCAGAAAAAAACATCTTTCTCATCTCAAGTCTGAACTCTCAAACCTCTCTCCCTCCTCAAATTCCTGGTGGCGTTTAATCAAATCTGTTTCTGGTGTATGTTCCCCCTCCATCCCCTCCCTTACCTCAAATGGCCGCACTGCTGATTCCACACGTGATAAAGCTGAATGTCTAAACTCGGTGTTTGCAGCTAAATCTTGTGTCCTAAACCCATCACTATCTCTACCCACTTTACCCAGTCGCACCCAACTGTCCCTGGACTCTGTATCCTTTTCTCCTGACAAGGTGGAGAGCTTGATTTCAAACCTCGAGTCAGATTCTGCAACCGGTCCAGACGGCATCAGCCCACGTGTCCTCAAAGCCTGCTCTTCTGCTCTTGCTCACCCTCTCTCTGTTCTATTCACCCTCTCATTTGCCCAAGGTCATCTGCCATCTGCTTGGAAATCTGCTAACATCACTGCCCTGCATAAAAAAGGTGCAAAAACAGATCCCTATAACTACAGACCAATCAGCCTTCTCCCAATCATCAGCAAGGTGATGGAATCCATCGTCGCTTCAGATATGAAATCCTTCCTCTTCTCCAATGGGTTGATTTCCAATCATCAATTTGGTTTCAGACCAGGTCACTCTACCCTGGATATGCTGCTTCTGCTCTCCCATCAATGGATGGCGGTCCTCAATGCCAGACAGGAAATCCGAGCCGTATCCCTGGACATATCACGTGCTTTTGACACAGTCTAGCACCCTGCCCTACTCACCAAACTCTCTTCCCATGGTATTCAAGGCCATCTCCACTCATGGCTCGCAGACTTCCTCTCCTGTCGCAGTCAACGTGTGGCCCTAAATGGAGTTCTTTCATCCCCTCTTCCTGTGCAGGCTGGAGTTCCTCAAGGTAGCGTTCTGGGCCCTGTTCTTTTTCTGGTTTTTATCAATGATCTCTCGGACTCTCTGGAAAATCCTCTATTTCTCTTTGCCGACGACTCCACCCTCTGCCGTACCATCTGTCATCCCTCAGACCGGCAAGCAGCAGCTTCTTCGCTCACTGCAGATCTGGATAAAATCACAAACTGGTCCAACACGTGGAACATGTCTTTCAATCCAGACAAATCTCACACTCTCACTATGTATCTTCGAAAGGACCGTTTACAAAACCCCCCCATCCACTTTCTCAACAATCCTCTGGAAGAAGTCTTTTCTTTCAAGCTTCTAGGTCTCACTATCTGCCATGACCTTTCCTGGGAAAGTCACATTTCCAATCTCGCCTCAAAAGCCAGTCGCCGACTGGGAATCCTCCGTCGTGCTAAGTCCTTCCTCGGCCCTCTTGAGCTCCTGACCACTTACAAAGCTTTTGTCCGTAGCCTGATGGAGTACTGCTCTCCCCTCTGGGCTGGTGCTCCTGCCTCCCACCTTTCTCGGCTTAACGCTGTCGAAACCAGGGCATTTAAGATCATCGGCATCTCCCGCAATGAAGCTGAGTCTTTGGGCCTCTCACTCAATCACCGCAGGTTGGTCGGTGGTCTTTCTGTCTTCTACCGACTCCTCTCCAGCCTTGCCCCCCTGCTCTCTCTGCGATTTGTCCCCACCACATTTCCACAGGGCGCTCAAGGTCCGCCAACAACCCCCTTCTGGTAAAACTACCAAAATCACGAATCACTGCTCATCTTCACTCTTTCATTCCTCTTTTTTCCCGCCTTTGGAATAAACTTCCTCACTCTATTCTTTCCCATTCTTCCCTCCAGGCTTTCAAAACAGCTGTTCACCACCACCTCTTATCTTCCCCCATCCAAATCCTCGATCTTTTCTACCCCTGATAATCCACCCAAGCCCACTTCCTTCATTTCTCCTGCTTTCCTTCCTGAAAGTCCTTGAAATGTCCATCTTCTCTTCGCAATGTTCCCCGTCCCATCCCCATCCCTCTCCCTTCCACAGTTCACCTAATGTGTCTGTTCCCCACTGTTTTGTCCCTTCCACTCCCGCCCCTCTTGTCTCATGCCTCCTTGCTGTGAGTTGTGTGTTTGCTCTCATACGAGCCTCGACCAAGGTATACAAAAAAAAAAAAAGCCATCCATGCTGGTCAAGCTGCTGTGAGTTGTGAATACTGGCTGGAGTAGTTCTTCGGTCAGTAGCCTGAGTGCTCGCACATTGTCAGGATACTTTTTTTCCACTGAGCATTTTCAGGACTCCAGCGAATGTGGATTCAATTACCTGCACAATACCACTCTCAGCCATAAGACTACCGATACACCCCACACAGCTCATGAGTAGATGCATACCGCCCAGACGTAGATACACATTACTAAATATGGCTAGATTCTCCCATGACAAGTGGACAGCTACTTTATATAGCTGTTGATCAGCAGTGAACACCACAAAAGTCTATCCGGTCTTTTCTGTAACAACTTTTGCCTTGATTACTGCAGCCATCATAGTTGAGGGGCTGGCTGGAGGACTGTCTATGAGAGGTAAGAAGTTGACTTTTGTCTTCGCCTGTTCAGTATGTCCCTGTTCCCTACAGATCCTGGAATTGTAGCCATTATATTCCGGGCAGTCAGGTAACCTGATGACGTCTGTGATGAACTTGTAGTCTAAATCCATAGCTCGATTCACTGAAACGGCTTCATTTCTTGTTAGATCAGGACATTCAGGATGAACTGACAATGGGATGTCAGGCATGGCAGGTTTCTTGTCACCCACATAGTGTGAAGCTAAGTTGCTCTCGTCTTTATCGTCATCATCCATATCGATATGCTTGTGCTTGTGCTGGTGGGACAGCCGTGGTATGGTGTCTTCCTCTATCTCATTGTTTCTGGAGGGTTGAGTTACGATCATAGCGAGTGAATGGGTAGACAATTTCCCATTTGGCGAATGAATATCGGTGTCGAAATTGTCAGCAATGACTTGTATGAGTCCATCCTGGTGATTAGCAATACCATGAGACTCATGATACCTTGAAGCAGCAACAGCAGATGATTGCTTAAAGAGGCGCACTTCATCATAGCTACAAGTTACTCCATAATCATTGAGGTAACCAAGCTGACTTTTAGAATCTCTGAAGAGAACTCCAAGAGCTACTTGTAGATCGGTGGGTTGGGCTCGAACTGCAGAAGTAACAATGTTGCCAATTAATAGTGCTGGCATTGTATTCTTCAGTCTCGGTGAGATGCCAGCCAGTAGATCCATCAAGGTCTCTGAAGTCGCTTCCTGAACTGTACTGTTGTCCACATTTAGATTGTAGTGTGATTAAGTCATGTCGATGGACTTACACTCCTGTGTGATTTACTTAGCTACCTTTGCTACACTGGGTTTGATGTCTTCTTGGTCACCGGTATCTTTTACAGCTTTCAAAAGTATCGCAGCCTGGGTGTGAAATGCAAGTATGTGTGCATAACCAGGTGATGATAGGACTCGGATTTCACTGCCAAAATGCTCAGACACTTCACTGACCAGCTGTGCGCAGGATAATTCATTTCCACCATGACATTGGTACATTTCAAACACTTCAATGGAATTACAGAGCTTGTCCTTTTCATTTGACAATGCATCTATGGTGCTAGCAAGAGCTTGCTGGTTCTGATTCGTATCATTGCCAGGGGTTGATGGGTTGATTGCAACATTCCTATGTCCGGGGTATGATCTGTTATTAAAGAAAGTAGCCATACAGTACTGATGGTAGCGAGCCTCAGCTGCATGTACATCGCTGATAGCACCATCAATGCGGAGACGCACATCTTGAGCCCACTGATCATCACGCTCTGAACATTTGTCCAAAATATTCTACTTGTATGACACCATATCTTCACCTCTCTTGGACAAGGTTGATCTGCACAAGTAAGCAGGTTTCCACCTGTCAGGATGTTTGCGATCCTTCTCAAGGACACAATTATCACTGCAGTACAGGCACTGTGTGAAGAAATCAAATGGAGCAAAGGAGTGACGTAACCTCTTTGGAGGAGGAAGGCAAACTTCTGTAGATTTCTTGCCATGTTTAGTGTTAGACTTGGACGTGTATCTAGACACACAATTCTTGTGATAATTAATGGTAAGATCCTTCGTTTCAGAGAGCTTCTGTTTCAAGGCAATATGGAGATCATCCTCGTATGCTAGACTAGCAGAAATAATGCAATGGACGCGACTTAGCCCATTGTTCAGTTTAATATCAAGTTTTGTTTTGGAATTACAAATTGAGAAACCTTTATCATATAAGTCTCGTAATCTTCATTTAAATGCATTATGAGCTTCCAATGTAAGTGAGAGTATTCTCACAATTTGTTTTCTAACTCCTTGAATAGATCAGAATTTGTGGAGTTAATGAGTCTATATGAAGTGAAAATAAAGTCTGCACCTTTAAAAGCAGCAATTTGGAACAGCAGTATAATTTAAAACCGGTATGATCGGTTATATCACAGTAAGGTATACCGTTAATTATTGTTAACTTGTATTGATTGATTGATTATATTATCAATCACTGTAGCTGTGGACGTCATGACAGAGGTTGATCTATTGATTAAGGGTAGACAAAAGTTGCTAAGAATTGAATCGAGATAATATATTAAGTTGAGGTATTTACATATATTGGGGGAGGGTATATGTTATTAAATTGATTGAAAGATTTGTCAATATTATATGTGAGAAATCATAAGTTAACTGTAATGGGAAAATCAATATAAGGGAAATCAGCATGGTATTTACATAACTATTATGTGGAGATGGAAAGAATGACTAAACCAACCAGTAATTGTGAAATCAATTAATGGAATGAGGAGTTGTACCATGTATTACAATTGTATTGCTCTCACTAATTAGTAACTCGTACTGGCCTGACTCTTTCTAAAAATTGTAGAGGCATTTTACTTGGATTACTAACAAAAGATAAACCAGAATCATGCCAAGTGAAGAAGGAATTGGAGAAATTAATGTTAAGTAGGTCAGAGTGTAAGAATTATATTATTGAAAATCGTGCAATGACACCACAAGCAGCATTAAAATATAACTTCTTTTATTTGTTTTCTGATTAATTGGACACGTGCGTGATTTTTGATTGTGGTACTTCCTGTACGTTTACTTACCAAAATTTGCAACGAAGTAAGTTGAGATATTTCTTACACTGACTTGACCATCTTTCCTCATATCAGTACGGAAGTGCTAAGTTATCTGGGAAAAAAAATGGCAGCTGCTTTGGAACGACTTCTGAATGAAACTGTGGCTAGTTTAGCAGAAATTAATGTTAAAATGATTGCAAATGGTAACTGTGCAAAATCGAATCACTTTGGATTTAGTACTTGCTCCGCAGGGGGAGCCTGTGCTCTTATTGGGTTTGAATGTTGTACTTATAGCTCAAACAAATTAGGACACATTGAAAATTAGGACACATTGAAAATTAGGACACATTGAAAATTAGGACACATTGAAGAAGAAGCTAACTGTCATAATTTTTATTCAGATGATGGAATATTTTTCTTGATTAAAAGGGATCTTTGGATGATGGTGGACAAAATTGTTGATGTTTGTTGGACATGTTATTTGTTATCATAGTACTTTTCAATTGTGCTACTACAACATTGCCCTCACTAAAGGCACCTTCACTGATTGCCTCATGCTTTGAGAGGAAAATTACCCCCTCTTTAAATGGTATAAACTGAAGAAGCCATTCTAAAATTATGCAAATTGGAACCCTGATAAATGCTGATGTCCTTTCTACATGCAAATAGCAAATGAGATGATTGTTTTTGAGTAAACATACAACTGAGATTTTTTTGGATTTTAGCATGTCGTTTAGGTGTGAAAAAAAAGAAAGGTAAAATTCTGATATAATGTGTAATGCAAGTTAAATGCTTCTAAAAGAACCTTTGTCAGTCTTATTGAAATACATGGGCGCAATACATTTTATTGATTGATTGAATTATAAGTCTGTGTTTAACCTTGATTTTGTTTGTTTCGGAGTGTTGAGAGCAGTTGAACTATGCAGTGTACGATTTTGTCTCATGAAGCTTTGAAAGAACCTTCCATTGAAAGATTGGACATTGGGGAGAACCCAGATTTGGGTGATTGGACATTCAACACATGATCATGGCATGACCCCCTTCCTGAGGAGATAAAGATGAGCACGTTAAAGAAAAAGAAAAAAAAAAAAACAACTGAAAAGAAGGTTGGACAAGTCAAACCCTGACAAGGCAAAGACTTAACATCACTGTTGCATGGTACCTGCCTGTCAGAGCAACCCCAGCCACACTTGCAAAACCCCTGCTCTGCAGATACATTGTGAACTTGCCACAATCACACAATGCACAATGAAGGCCCTGAATGTCCATATCACGAGCCATCTGCAACGTGTGCCCAATGTTGTGGGGCGGCTCGTGGAGCCATTGCGGCTGCCTCCAACGTGCATAGCTCGCTTTGGCTAATCGAACCTGATTGCACGAACTGCTGCTACGATGCCCCAAATACTGCTGTGGTTGAATCTCTGGGTCACATCTCGAGTCCTCTTCGTCTCCTTCAACCCAGCATCATCTGCAACCCAGTGTCGGGCCCAAGCTCGTACCTGCCAAGATCTACCTTCCATGCAGCTCAAGGAGCACCTTGACTGTATTTCCCATTGGGTGCTGCTCGAGCTACACCCTTACCGACTTATCTTCTGGCCTCAGGTAACACGCCTTTCCAACTCATGACAGCTGCTGACGAGCGGGTCCTAAACTAGCCGGAAACACGCCCATTGACCCGACTGGGGTACTTTCAAGATGCCTGTTGTCCAGCATTCTTCTCCTATGAGCGCTCGCTGCCATTGGTGTGGGTGAACTTGTGTAAGGGATATATTTTCTCCTTTAGGAACGGGGTATGGTGATCATGTGTAACATATTATTCAAATTTATCCTGATAGGAAAAAAAGGGGGGATGTTGGAAGAAAAATAATTATATTGATGTATTCTCAATTATTTTCACTTGTTGCTGGTACTTTATAAATTTAATTTTTATACTGGAGTCAAATTGGCTGTCAGTAGTTTCCTTTTTCCCGACAGTCTTTTATTTCACCTCCATAATGACAAACGAATATCTTGCTGTGAAAAAGGTCTTGCTCGCTGCATAGAAACAGGCTGACATGGTTGATGGGCACAAGCTGAAAGTTGCAGTGTTATCAGCTCTTTCTGTCATTCATTTTCAAAATGTCTCACCCTCACATTTTTTGGATATCAAATGAGTTTAAGAGAGATTGCTTCAGGCTTCTTGTTAGCAGAGATCATTGAATGCTTTGTCATTAGTGTTCTCCCCTCCACAATCGTGAAATTAAAAATTATCTTTCGATGTACTTTGCCAGAGTGGACAATTGAATTCTTGAAATCCACCACACCCCTCAAAATATGTGCTTGCTTTCTTCTCTGAAACCACACACAATTTCAATGAAACTTGACCACAACCTTTATCACCCATGATGTACCAAAGTTTGTTCATGGCATGAAAAAAAATCAATAGGTATTTACTTTCTTCTTTACATATTTTGTGGGTCATGCATGCCCATCAGTTGTTCCCTGGTTATTTTATCTATCCGCAACCAGGTGAGTGCCCAGGGGTATTGCCCCTATATTTACTTTAAATAAACTGTTTATCACATTCCTTCTATAAACATTGGAAACAGTACCTGGTGTTATCTTTTTTCATATTTGTAAGTATTTTTATGAAACTGTAATCATGTGCATTCGCATTTGAAGAGATTTTAAACTTTTCAAAGTTTCCCAGATGAACCAGAAACCGCCGGGAACCTATCCCCCTTTTTCCATTTAAACAATGCCCCGCTATTCGCGGATTCGCTATGTGCAGCATTTTCCAGGAACGTATCTCCCGTGAATAGGGGGTTCAACAGTATATATACATATCGAGAGTCCCCGACTTATGAACACCCGGACTTCAGAACAAATCTCCATAAGATATTGTTTTTTTTGAATGTCTGAGACATACATTTTCTTTAAAAGAAACTTTCACCAAGAAACTTGGTGTATGTTCCCCCTCCATCCCCTCCCTTACCTCAAATGGCCGCACTGCTGACACCGCACGTGAAAAGGCTGAATGCCGAAACTCTGTGTTTGCATCTAAATCTTGTGTCCGAAACTGATCGCTTTCTGTACACACCTTACCCAGTCAAACCCAACTGTCCCTGGACTCTGTGTCCTTTTCTTCTGACAAAATGGAGAGTTTGCTGTCAAACCTCGACTCAGATTATGCAACCGGTCCAGACGGCATCAGCCCACGTGTCCTAAAAACCTGATCCTCTGCTCTTGCTCACCTTCTCTCTGTCCTATTCACCCTCTCATTTGCTCAAGGTCATCTGCCATCTGCTTGGAAATCAGCAAACATTACTGTCCTGCATAAAAAACTGTGCAAAAACAGATCCCTGCAACTACAGACCAATGAGCCTTCTCCCAATCATCAGCAAGGTTATGAAATCCATCATCGCTTCAGACAAATCCTTCCTCTTCTCCAATGGCTTGATTTCTGATCATCAATTTGGTTTTGCACCAGGTCACTCTACCTTAGATATGCTGCTTCTGCTCTCCCAACAATGGATGGAGGTCCTCAATGCCGGACATGAAATCAGAACCATATCCCTCGACATATCACGTGCTTTTGACACGGTCTGGCACCTTGCCCTGCTCACCAAACTCTCTTCCTATGGTATCCAAGGCCATCTCCACTCATGGCTCGCAGACTTCCTCTCCTGTCGCAGTCAACGTGTGGCCCCAAATGGAGTTCTCATCCCCTCTTCCTGTCCAGGCTGGAGTTCCTCAAGGCAGCGTTCTGGGCCCTGTTCTTTTTCTGGTTTTCATCAATCTCTCCAACTCTCTGGAAAATCCTCTTTATCTCTTTGCTGATGACTCCATCCTCTGCCATACCATCTGTCATCCCTCAGACCGGCAAGCAGCAGCTTCTTCACTCTGCAGATCTGGATAAAATCACAAACTGGTCCAACACGTGGAACATGTCTTTCAATCCTGACAAATCTCACACTCTCACTATGTCTCTCGGAAAGGATCATCTGGACCCCCCCCCCCCACCCATCCACTTTCTCAAAAATCCTCTGGAAGAAGTCCTTTCTTTCAAAATTCTTGGTCTCACTATCTGCCATGATCTTTCCTGGGAAAGCCACATTTCCAACCTGGCCTCCAAAGCCAATCACCGACTGGGAATCCTCCTAAGTGGAAAGTCTTCCCTCAGCCAATATGAGCTCCTGACCACATACAAAGCTTTTGTCAGCAGCCTGATGGATTACTGCTCTCCCCTCTGGGTTGGTGCTAATGTCTCTCAACTGTCTCGGCTTCACGCTGTGGAAACCAAGGCATTTAGGATCCTTAGTATCTCCCACGATGAGGCTGAGTCTTTGGGTCTCTCACCGCAGGCAGGTCGGTGGTCTTTCTGTCTTCTACTGTCTCCTCTCCGGCCTCGGCCCCTTTTCTGTCTGCGATATGTCACCACCATATTTCCGTAGGGCGCTCAAGGTCCACTAACATCCTCCTGGTAAAACTACCAAAATCACGAATCACTGCTCACCTTCACTCTTTCATTCCTCTTTTTTCCTGCCCTTGGAATAAACTCCCTCACTCTGTTCAATCCCATTCTTCCCTCCAGGTCTTCAAAACTGCTGTTCACCACGTCGATCTTTTCTACCCCCGTTAATCCACCCCAAACCCACCTCCTTCGAATTCCCTGCTTTCCTTCCTGAAAGTCCCTGTAATGTCCATCTTGTATACCCCTTGTTTCCCACCCCCTCTCCCTTCCACAGATCTAATGTCTCTGTTCCCCACTGTTTTGTCCTTCCCTCTCCCGCCCCTCTTGTCTCATGTCCCCCTTGCTGTGCGTTGTGTGTTCGCCCTCATACGAGCCTCGACAATATATACAAAAAGAACCCAGAAACGTTCATTTGTACTTTAAATGAGCCGATCGTGGACAGAGCAACTCAGGACTCGTTGGTTCGACGGAGCATGAATCTGTCTTCCGCGAGATGTCAAGACTGGGCTCCAGTATCCAGTGGACTGCACTGTCATCTTCGCAGCGACTTTAAACACATTTTTACGTCCATAGATAAGCAAATTAATAATCATCCAAGACAAGCAAAGCAGCATCAGAATTCATGGAATATAAAATTTAAGACCAAATCAGATTTATTGCAATTTTATTAATTGCATTTATTACAATTTGTGGGGATTTAAGGAGTATTAATTACTCCCATTTATTGCAAATCTCATAAATAAGATTCATCGGATGTCTGTCTGTCTTTGTTTGTGGTTTTATGCAAGGACTGCTGGACCAAAAACCACCAAATTTGGCACACAGACCGAGTCCGACCCGGGGTATTTTCATCCACAACCTCAGCCTTTAAAGACCCAAAGAACCATAAGATCTTTTTTCATGCTTGAGAGATTAGAATAAATGCTTGAGAGAAGACTTTTTACATGTTTGAGAGATGAGACCCCATAAGACCCTTAAGACCATGGACTTCCCCAAACACAATTAAGACACTTTAAAACCCCAAATATTCCAAAGACAGTTAATATTCCTGAGACTCTTGAAGAACCTTAAGTCTTTTGAAGGCCCTTGAGACCCCTTCGAACCAGAAGACCTCAAAAACTCTTAGAACCATAAGACCCTTAACACCCCAATGACCTGTAAGACCCTAAATACCTGAAGACCTCAAAGACACTTAAGACCCCAAGAACCTTGGAAGACCCCTTTACCCAATAGTGTTCCCTGAAGACCCCTTTACCCATGTGTTTTGGCTCTCCTGCCCCTTACACAGTTTCCCCACCCCCCTGTGAATGAAATTCAGTTCTTCTCTTTGGGAGTCTCAGCCCATTTATTAACAGTAAACAACAACAAACATGCGCATGGAGAAAGAGGATAAATAAACAATATCAAACACGATCCCCTTTCTGCTCAAAATGCACATAGCAATCCTCTTTATACTATTTTGGACATCTGGCAAGGGTAAATGGAAGGGAGGGCTAACAAGCATGAAGTAGTGTGAACACCAGTTCAGCCTTGAGGAGAGGGTGATAACAGGGTTCAGACAAAACAGAGACCGGGTGGATTATTTTCTGCCAGACGATGAGGAGCCAGCAATGCGTTCTCCTCTTTAGTAGCTCGGCAATTTCATTTAAACATTGGAGATACCAGTCTTGGTTATATTGTTGAGGAAATGGGCCCTTAGTGGGTTATTAAATATAGGATTAGCCCAGATCCCCCCTTAAATGCATGTTTAGCCAGGTTGTTTGGTAATCGGACGTTACATGTGTGTCGGAAGGTGTAGCAGGCAGTCCAGTGTTTATACAGTGGTAGTGTACCGAGAGGCGCCTTCTTTTTCCTTCCCCCCTCTTAACTAGCCCCCACCCAGCGCCCTGACAGAGTCGGTCAACAAGACGTGCCAGCAACCCATTGGCGGAGAGCTGCTGCAAACTCGAACGATGGACCAATTACGTGTCCCCAGAGGTGGTCCGAAAAGGCCCGCCCCGAAAGGCAAGAGGAACTGCTTTTTCCTGTCTGCAATCTGCTTTATGAGGAGTGACTTGACGAGCTGTCCCTCCTTGGCCATGGATCCAGCATGCAGGTCGTCCCCAGGTTCGTCCTGGGTCCAACCACGGAGCCTCTGACTGTCCTTACCCCCCTGCACGGCTCGACCACGTCTTTTCATCCCGTCGGTCCACCTGCGGAGTCCGGCACCCATATTTGGCCTAATCTGGTGTACAGGCCAGGCCTGGATTTGCACACTGGACCTTGTGAAGAACCCGCTGGAACACACACCGGATCTTTCTCTCTCATGCCGTCGCCCTTGTGGGGGCTGGACACACCGACGCAGCGTGCGTGAGCGGTGCTGATAGGAGTACGTCTCCGCCATCTTTGCCACGCTGCATGCTCGAGCTGGACGCTCGAATGCGGCACCATCAGCTTGTCACGAGCTGCATTCGTGCCTTCAACACCTTTCCTCTCGTCCATGAGGCACCACCAAGTACTCCGTATCTTGTATGCATGTTGTGCAGGCCTAAGGCTTATTTTGTTAGGACCCCCCTGCGAAACCCGTATCCGCAACTCCCGAGATAAGAGCGGGTTATAGATTAATTATAACGTTCGTGAATCCTTTGCTTGTGTCGTGTTCCCCAATGTTTCCCCATTAAATCTGGCGTATACGAAATCATACGAAATTTGACACACTGAATTTATTCGTGTCGCGCTAAAGAACAATCGCTCGATTTGCATTTAAAACCAAACTGTCTACAGACTGTGGCAGACTTCGCTCGGTCTCTGATCAAACGCAGTCTGTAGCCGGGGTGTATATCCCCAACTGGCAAGGCACAGGGGTACTTTGGTATCGTGATCTGAGACGCGTGACCCGAGACCTGTGCCAAACTAGCCGGCGTTATAACCCCTGAGACGGCGGTGCTGTTAAGTGCCACCGAATCAACAACTAGAACAGGCACTCAGTAGATCGCATACCTTCGCCAACGCTACATTTTGCCCCCCCCCCCAGAAACCGTTGATTGTGAGGGTATTTAATCCCATACCACATGTGCCATCTCATATGTGTTATGATGGCTTAAAAACATTAAATTTCCTGCTGTTTGACACTGATTCACGTACGTTGTACAATTTCTGTATGAACTCCCTGACCTTTTTGGGTGTCGGTGTCAAGTCAATCTGATGACAACTGGTGATTATAAGAAATCAAATATTACACATCACAGGATAGGGAATTGAATTCTAAACATTTTGAATCTACTTCCATGCAAATTGTATAAGAATTGACCGCGTTATGATAATAAAGGTCGTTGACCCCTTGACCTTTGACCCAAACCGCTAACAAAGGTAATGACGTCATTTTGTGTCATATCATATATCACAAGATTGGGCATTGAATTCACAACATTTTGGCATTGGTTGCATGCAAATTGGATAAAAATTGACCGCACTGTGGCAAAATGAGGATTTTGACCTTTTCATGACCTCGACCTTGACCTTTGTACTCTTATTTTTGTAATTGGTATTAGAGTGTGGGGAACAGAACAGTCAACATTTTGGTGTTGGTTTCATGCAAATCGGATAAGAATTGACCGTGTTATGACGAAAACCGCACATTTTGCAATGTCGTGACACCCCTTGACCTTTGACTCCCAACCGCTAATAAAGGTTATTACGTCATTGTGTCATGTCACATATCACAAGATGAGGCATTGAATTCTGAACATTTTGGCATTAGTTGCATGCAAATTGGATACAAATTGACCGCGATATGGTAAAAAGACGATTTTGACCTTTTCATGACCTTGACCTTGACCTTTGATCCGATCGCTCCCAAAATCTAATCAAATGGTCCTCGGATAATAACCAATCATCCCACCAAATTTGCTGCGATTCAGTTCAATACTTTTGGAGTTATGCGAATAACAAACAAACAAACAAACAAACAAACACACATATTCACAAATAAATAAATAAATAAATACACAGCGATCAAAACATAACCTTCGCAACAAAGTTTGCGAAGGTAACAATACGTATTTCAGTGATATATAGCACATAAGATTTAGTAAGATACAATTTTATCTTATTGTTTGTTCCATCACAAGCAGCCAGTAAATACAACTGAGAATACACTAATATAATATATTTTTTCTCCCACACTCCCCACCCCCATCCCGTCGGTTCTCCTGCTTCTCCCACTTCTCAGTACCCCCCCACACGCACACACACACACACACACACACACACACACACACACACACACACACACACACACACACACACACTCACACACACACACACACACACACACACACACACACACACACACACACACACACACACACACACACACACACACATAGACACACATACACACACACATAGACACACAGACACACACATATACACACAGACACACACACACACACACAGACACACACACACACATACACAGACACACACACACACACACACAGACACACACACACACACACACACATAGACACACACACACACACACACACACACACACACACACACACACACACAGGCAATGCTGGGTAACCCTGCTAGTGTACAATATTTCACCTGACCTACATGTTAAGTAGGCTTTCTTGACTTGGCTTGTTGAAACGATCCACCATTTATAACACGGAATCTATTGGAAATTGAGTTCTGACTTACGAACATCCGACTTAAGAACAATTGTTCGGAATGCAACCCGTTCGTAAGTGGAGGTCGGTCTACCTGTGTCTATATTATAAAGGAATGTCTGTCCGTCCATTTCTCTGTCCCCGAACTACTCCCTCAGGTTTAGGGTTAGCCCTGTCAAACCTTCTGTGGAATGTTTTGGGTTCCCAGCGGATGTCTAAAGGTGGGTGGGAGGTTTCATAAATTCCTCAAATCAATGATCATTGTGACTTTCAATCCGTACGAGGCTGTTCCCGATCCGGAAGTAAACAATCACGAGTTTGGCAGAAACATTTGCTGGTTTTATCATCTATACTAATAAAAGGTTGTGTGTGTGTGTGTGTGTGTGTGTGTGTGTGTGTGTGTGTGTGTGTGTGTGTGTGTGTGTGTGTGTGTGTGTGTGTGTGTCATTGGTATCTACATATGTGGGTTTCAGAATGTGGAATGGAGTCCTCCCAGGGTGGGCTCAAACCATCCACCTTCATTTAGGTAAGGGGGTTACGATTCATGAACCAAGTTGTGAAGTTTTCTGTTCTCAAAGTTTTGGGCCGAGGGCTCTCTTCAGGATTGTTACTGAGCCGCGGACAGCTTCCAACTGTAGTTCGTTTGTTATAATATTCCCAGACATGGTTTTTAGCACACCTGTGAAGTAGTTCCGGGAAGCTTATGGGATGTCGCTTCGTCCGTCCGTCCATCCGTCCACAAATGCTTGCAACTTATTTCCAGAAACGACGCATACAATTTCAATGAAATTTGACCACAACCTTCATCACCCGTAATGACACACGAAAAAAACTTGGTCTGAAGGGGTTTACCTGGGGGGGGGGGCAGTGGGTTGCCTCCCCAAAGAGGTATTTGCTTTCTTCTTAAACGATACACACAATTGAGATGAAACTTCACGACAACCTTCATCACCCATGACATACCAAAGTTTGTTCATCACATTTGAAAAATCTGCTCTATGGGGAATTGCCCCCCCAAAATATGTACTTGCTTTCTTCTCCAAACCTACACGTTCAATTCTGAAGAAACTTGACCACCATATTCACCACCCATGATGTACCAGTTTGTTCACGACATTAAAAAAACAACTTGGGGTCTATGGGGTTCTGGAGGGGGGGGCGGGGTTGCCTGCTAAAATATGTATTTGCTTTCTTTTCTGAAGCCACACACAATTTCGATGAAACGACCACAACCTTTATCACCCGTGATGTACCAAGGTTTGTTCATGGCATCAACAAAAAATCCAAAGGAATTGTTATGGATTTCAGAATTGGATCCGACTAATGCATACAAACATTTAGATCCTCTGACAGCTATCTATCTATAATTCCAGCAACGTGTGTGTGTGTGTGTCCATGACCACTGTTTCTCAACAACCTCTGGTCCGATCTAATTGAAACTTGCCAGCTATATTGCTGGGGGCCTGAGGATGTGCCTTTTTAAGGTTTGATATTAATCGGACAAGTGCTTCCCAAGTTATGGCCATTTATTTACAAATCAATGACAAGACACGTTGTTGCGTGGGCGTGACCGATAGGGAAGAGAAGCTCAGCCGCGTTCCCCATTACGGGTTACAACGTACGGGCTTCCGGAGAGTGATGACCGTGTATTCTCATAATTTCTCGATTTCTTATGCGCATTTATAGATAAACACAATGCCGCAAGTTATGATTGTTTTCATATTAGACGGTGCATAAATTTCGGTAACATCAGAGTGCTGGTATGCTCTGAACCAGGAAGTATTTTTTTTCTCTCTTCTCTTCTCTTTTTGTTTTTCCTTGCGATGACATTGCGAAAAGGCAAAATACGTTGGCGCAAATTGAATAATTGGCCATTAAAACCTAAATTGCAAATCATCGTAACTGTAATATGCGAACTTCCGCGCCACGCACGTACGGGCACGCGAGAGCGAAGAAACGGCCTGTGTGGTTGTTGTTTGTTCCTCGCGGTTGGAATATTTATTTATTCATTTTTTTTCTTTTCTTTTTTTTACGGGCACGTACTATTTTCCCGAAATACATGTCCAAGATAGACCCATCTCCATGTCTGGTGGGATTCTAACTTTGATGCGTTGAGAAAGGTAAAGAATAGATTCCCTTTCTTATGGAATGGCATTTTTATCCCCCGCCGCGTGGCGGAAGGGGGATATTGTTGTCACCCGGATCGTCCGGCTGTCTGTCTGTCCGGGCGTCAACATTTATAGCTGCGAGTGCGATAACTCATAAACTGTTCGCCATATCGATTTGAAATTGGAGTCACACATGTACCACCTGAAAAGGAAGAACCCTATTGATTTTGGGCGTGGCCGGATCCAAGATGGCCGACTGGGGCGGTCATCTTGAAAAAATGTTTTTGTAATAAATGGAAAACCGCTTATCTGATTTGAATTATTTTTGGTGACTACGTTCCTCACCCCTGGGAAACCTTTTTGAGATGATGACCAAATGGTGTGTTGTTTCCAATTCACCTCCCTCATTATCTGGAATACGTATGACCTTTTTCATTCAATGGCGGGGGATTCCCCATCTCTGATGGTATATTTCTCTTTACGACAGACACATTCATGCATGTGAGATAGCCATTAGCCCAACGGAGGCTCATCTACCCCCTTTCCATCAGGACACATTGGCTTGGAGATGGACGATTTATTTACACCTTGGACTTACAGCAAATTTGATTAAGCACACCGGGGGATTTTCCTGAGCAGTTATTCTGACAGTCAAATATGGCTGTGGATCATTTACCTCACCCACTTCTTTCCATCGACGTTCGACACCCACCTCTTTCACCGAGGTTGGTGTCCACCTTTTTTCATCGACGTTTGGCGGCTCTGTGGATGGTTGTTGTTGACGTTTTATGAGTGCTTCACGTTTTCGCTCGGTAATTCTGGCAAATGGCTGCTTTCTGCCGTTCGTCCAGCACCACAAACATGGCTTCATAAGCGAGGGATGATCGTGAGACTGGCGGTTTGTAACGTGCAATGATGCACCAATAGGCAAGGTGGATTTGGCTGAAGTCTGCTTGAGGCTCCGCCCAGACAGGCTGTCTATAAAAAGGAGAGGACCCTTTTTTGGTGTGAGTTGGCGACAGCTAGTTGCGGTTCTTACAGCTCTAAGAGTTTTTGTGACAGCTGGATGACGGCTATTTTCAGCTCCAGTCAGTTCCAGCCAGACGGTTGGTGAGCTGGCGACAGTTGAGTTTGTGACAGTTGGTGACGGCCTTGCAGCTCTGATCGCTGGTGACAGCCTCACAGCGCTTCAGCACCTTACATCGCTTCAGCGCCTAACAGGTTCTCACAGCACCTCACACCTCCTTACGGCTGTCCGTTGGTTGTGGCTCCTGAAGGTAGGTGACGCTTCGATCGTTAATGCTGGTTCTGCTCGAGACCTGTTCTTGATGTCCCTGGTTCCTGGAGGTGATGACGTGATGTCACTTGGTGTTCGAGCCTGTTTGCGAGTGGGTGCACGGCAAGGCAGGGCGCTGGCAGCGGACCAATGCACGCTCACACATTTCCAGACATTTTGACGCACGACGACTTCTACTTGGTAAGCCGAGACCGGATTTCTCTTCCCCCCCCCCCCCAATGATCTGCTGGGTACCCTTGTCTCGTGTTTAATCGTTAAGTAAGGCAGAGTGGTAAGCATTTGCTCTTTGTCTGTTTTTCTATCAATGCCTGATTAATTCTTTATTTGCTTGAGATTATTTTGATTGATTTGAATTTACTTATTTTCACCACAAGGAAATAAAAAGTTATTTATTTATTTTTTCCTTATTAATAATTCCTTGACGTTCCAACCTGTCTGTGCTTGTCCTTTCCTTCCATTGATCCAGCATTGTCCGAACCTAGATAGACTGGGAGGTAATTACCAAACTAATTGACCTGTCATAGTCGGCACGCACCAGTGGTTAAACGCTCGGCTACCCTAATTAAGATAAGATTGCTGTTTTGCCGAGGGCACGCTCCCCGTTCAGGAAGCCACGTGACCTCGAGTTAAACAGCAAAATTAGATGGTGGACACTGGAACTCGTGGCTAACTGATTGGCGTTGGTGGTTCTAAAGCAACCCACCGTATCACAAAGTTAATTGTGAGCAGTGGCCCCAGGTCCGGCTCTTCCCAGGAGAAACGGGGATTAATCCCCTCATAATACACTTGGTACCCGTGGCCGAAACAGTATTTACTTTCTTCTCCATTATATACTTTTTGGGTCATCCATGCCTTCCAGTGGTTGCCTGGCTATCTTATCCAGCCACAACCAGGTGAGCACCCAGGGGTATTGCCCCATATGTTTAATATCTCTGTGAGGTTCTTTGTCATCATTCATGTAGGTCCAGCTATCACTGGTACAACTTTGGCATTCTTCAGCTTCCAAGATCTTCTCGCTTCATTCTTGAGGTCTTGGTGTTCGGTCATTTTCTTGATTTCTGCATCGTTTAGTCCAAAATCACTGCTATTAACACCTCAATCAGCAATGCCCTCTCTTTTTTTGTTTTGTTCCGAAAATATGATATCTCGTCACAACACTTTGTTTTCGATGTTCACGCTCGATGGGATCATTAGTTCGTACATGAGCGGTAGGTACTTTTCTGTTTTCCGTGATTACTTTTGGTTCATATTCCCACAAATTCTCTGGAATTGGGACATCAAAGTTTTTGCAGATGTACCAGCGGATTACATTATAAACTCTGTTGTGTTGTGTGGACAGCTGTTCTGACATGAGTTTGTTTTTGTGTGTGTGTTCGGTCATTGAGCATAACATATCATTCTCTTTCCTAATCCCCACCTCCACCCCTCACCTTTCTCTCTTCTTTCTTTTTTTATACTTCTCTCTCTCTCTTTCTCCTCCCCCCCCCTCCTTGCATCCCTCCCTCCCATGGTATAGCAACGTTTGGTGAGGCATAGCTCTCCCCATCTCCTTTCCTTGCTCTTCCCCCCTTCCTAGCTTCCCCTCTTCCTAGCTTCCCCTTCCTCCTGCCTCCTCTCTCAACCCCCCTCCTTAATACCCCCCCATCAGCGAAGTGATGGGTTGTATTTGCTCATCTGTACTCATAAATGTTAGTGTGTGTCAGTGTGTCTCCTCCATAACTCCAACACCATAAAACCTAGCAGCCTGAAACTTTGCATGCATATTAAGAAAACTCCAAGGAAGTGCAAGAGTGAAAATTGGGTGTTTGGGTTAATTAAAACACTCCTTTTGAAGATAATTAATGGCATTATTTAATTATAGCCTTTAACAGGCACATCCCTGGACACACACGCCACTCACGCTCAATGGTCCTAATTCATCATTTGTTCGGCCTATTCAAACATGCCTTGATTTGGAAACACCATCTACTCTCACTGACTAATTAAAGTATATAATCGACATATTATGTTGAATTTGAGAATCTGATCTGGTGAACAAAATTTGGAGTGAATTCCAGAAATTTTTAACAAATTAGTGATTTTTATAACAGTGTATTTATTGAAGCAAAGTATTGAACTTAACTTTTTCTGCTGTTCAGACGATTATATTGATTGAAGAAAAAAATTGTGGAATGTGCAGAAAGTCTAACTTGAAGGAGTGAAACGCCATGCTTCAAAACCTAGTTTTGCAATCCATGATGGCACGCACAGTCCACAGGGGTCCGTTTTTTTCGACAATTACATATGTAGTTTGCTGTTACATATGTTTGGGTGATTTGCTAACATTAGAAAACATTAATACAAATATACTATTATAGTTCCTCCAACATATTAAGTCGGTAGTTTCTGCAAGCGAAGAGGTATGTAGACAGCACACATGGAGGTGGTAGAAATGGGAACAAATGACTCTCTGTGAGACGTGTGCGTGCCTTTTCTTGGTTACGTGAGTGCAGTTTCATGGGCGCACGATCTGAAAACGAACTTGAACTCGGGCTGTGGTGCGTGGCACTGTAGAGGTGATGCGGCCGTCTCACGAGCCATGTACTTCTGCAGCATCGAAGTCTTGGGTTTGAGGGTAGAGGAGTAGCAGCTGAAATGTGAATCCTATCCAGGTTCCTCCTGATGACTTCATCATTCGATTGAATTTTGTTATATTAATGGTAGAGTGTTAATTTGTGATTGGAATGATGCTGTTTGTAATGAAAATTTAGAGAGATTGAGTTTAACGCAGAGTGAGAAAATTATGTGAGCATTTCCACCCATGGAATTTGCAGTTTCACCATTGGCATCCACCTTACTTCTGTTGGGGTCAGCTGCAGTAACTTTTTTTGCCCAAGTCATTCACGAACCGGCTGTCCATGCCTCATGTTCGACTGAAGGTGTCACATGAATGTGGAATTTATTGGTTCATGGTTTGGCATTCACTGTTTCCGGATTGTGTGTTTGCTTTTTGGCTCCCTCCCATGCATAGCAGGGCGGTAGTCTAAAGTCTAAAGCAAGACTGTCCCCATACTCCCTCAGTGGGTGGGAAGTTTCATAAATTTCTCAATGCAATTATGATTCTGTTTCTTCCTGCATGAATCTTTTCTCTTCTCACAACAAAAACAGCAGAGATTGCAGACCCTCGCCAGGACTTTTGTGTGGTGTGTTACGTAATTAATAACAGCATAACTAGAACTGTCACTTTATAACTGCAGGCAGTGATGACCCAGTACCAAGACGTCCCGCTTTGATGGGACCCCCTGACATTTTTTATTATTATTCAATTTAATTTAGAATGGGATTAAAATAAATTCAATTCAAATCAAATGGAAGACCAAATAGGTCGAGTCCTACATTGGAGTCATCAGAAGGAACCCAAACAAGCAAAAACCAAAGATGAAGTCATCAGGGGGAACCTGCATAGGATTCACATTTTAGCTGCTACTCCTCTACCCTCAAACCCATCCAAGAACAGCCAAGTGAGCCTTATTCCAAAAAAAAAAGAACCCAGATTATAAATTTAATAATTCTAGCTGCCAGACTATGTGTCCGATCAGGTTGAAATTTTAAACATTTATTCCCCATCACTACTAGATCATGTTGTGAAGTTTCACATTGATTGCTTAAGCAGTTCCAGAGAAAGCATTATTTATTTTTCTTCAATCCAATATGGCTGCCAAACCATGTGATTTGTACAACCACGGCTCGGGGAACATTTGTGTGAAGTTTACCCTCGATCTGTCCAGGTGTTGTGAAGATTTTTATCGGTTTTCGGGTAAATCCAATTTGGCTGCCGAATCATCACGTGACCAATGACGTCATCAATTTTTTTTTTCTGTGGACCATTTTATCCCGAGATGACCCTCAGAAACTTTCAACCTGATCAGATGTAGTGTTCTCCATGTGCAATTATGACGTCATAATGAAGGCACCTATGACGCCACAAAAAATCACGTTCCCCATGAGGAGTACTTGCTGTGTGCCAAGTTTCAATTTTTTCCTTGGTGTGGTTTCAGATACAGAGGTCCAAATTTTTTCCAACATGGCTGCCACACCACGTGATCTATGACATCATAATTATCATCAAAACATTCATGAGTTGTTGCACCTGTGGTGAAAAATTTGTCTCAATCCGACAGGTTGCGGAGAAAAACACAAGTTCTGTACAAACAGACAGATGGACCCAAACGCAATACCCTCTCCTTCGGCGAAGGTAAATATTTGCTGGTTTGGTAATATCTCAATACAATTGTGATTTTGAGTTGCCACCTGAATGATGCTGTTTTCTCTCCATCTTTTTTAAGGTGGGTGGATTAGAAGGGGTATAATCCAAAGGTGGGATGGGTTGATGAATTCGATCTGCAAAAAAGGCTGGTGAAATCACTTGTTTGGAGTATTGCACTTTATGGCTGTGAAAGTTGGACTCTTAAAAGCAGAAGGTGAAAAGCGTATTAGCGCTTTTGAATTATGGACTTGGAGGAGAATGCCGAGTCTGTCCTGGATGGAGCATAAAACAAATGAATGGGTTTGTGGTTGAGTGAGAGTTTGAGGATGATTGTCTCCTGAATGTCATCAAAAGGACGAAGGTGGCTATATACTGCAACTGGAAGAGAAGACCTGCCCGTGTGGTGTTAGCTTTTATTTCAGGATTGATGGAGGGGAAGTACAGGATTCGTCATCCTGCCATAACCTGGGTGGATAATTTGAAGTTTTGGGTTATTGGTGGGCTCCCTATTTTCAGACTGTGCTTTCTACCACCAACGGCCACCTTTAGCAGCTACGGTATTAATAAAAATAAATAATAATAATAATAAAGTGAGCGGGAGGTTTAATGAATACCTCAATACAATTATGATTTTGAGTTTCCACCTGTATGAAGCTGCTCTCTCTCAGCATGTAAACTCATTCGTGGGTTCGGCTTTAGCAGTTTCACTATTTTCCATCTGTGGAAACATTCATTGGTTTAGTAATATCTCAATACAAATGATATTTTGAGTTTCCACCCGTACTATGTCGATCTCTCTCCACCCTGTAAACACATTCACAGCTTTGGCAATTTCTCAATGCAATTGAGATTCTCAGTTTCTGCCTGTGAGATTCTACAATTTTTAGTGTGTAAACACATGTGCGGATTTGGCATGTGTAATTTCGCCGTTGACCGCGTATAGAGGAAACATTACCCACCTTCTGGTGTGGTCAACTGCAGTAAATTTTGTGTGCCATTCACAAACCAGCTGTCCATGCCCGACGTTTGACCGAAAGTGGCAAAGGAATGTGGGATTTCTTGGTTCATTAGTTTGGATTCGTTGTTTCCACTTTGTCTGCTTTTGAACACTCGAAAGGTCCACCTCAAGGGTTCATATTGCCGAGAATTTTTTTTTGGAATTGTCTTATCTATAGGAAGCTCTGACACTCAAAAGAAACAAAGGCAGAGATGGGATGATGCCGACAGGACATCGATTTTACACGACTACAACCATAGTTTTGAGGCCAGCCTCAAATTTTCTGTGCAGCTTTTGGGGTCCCCCTGCATTTGTCCGAAAGCAGGTGGGAGTTTTCAAAAAATAGGTACCTCGCGAGCACGCACACACACAGTTGTAACAAAAGCCAAGGCCATCAGTGGATTCCACACGTTTGAACCTAATATCGTAGAATACAAATTATTTGCAGCATCTATCGACTTCAATATAAACACAGTTTCGGTGCATACGCACCACTGGTGTTCTCACAAACCCCTGTGACAAAATGTTTGTGCCATTGTTTTATTGCACAATTTTCTCATTGCATTAAGTTTAATTTATTTTGCTACTATCTCGCATTCTCACTTGGTAAGCCTTCAGAATGCTTGAGTGTTATTTCTGCATTGATGTAAGAATACAAATTTAACTTCTACAAAGGCTGAATGAGAACCTGCCTTGTTGATAACTAATCATCAATAATGACTCAAAATAAAACCATGTTACTGTCCCCCCACCCACCCACACACACACCCCACACCTTCTCTCCTTTCCAATTTGTTGATGCACTTGCTTTTTTTGACAAACTGTGGCCCCACTGCCAGTAATGTTTCCCTCTTATTATGTCACCCTGCTCTTTCATGGGTCTGTTTTCAATGGCAAAGGAAAACTCAATTTCTCTGTTGCAAATGGGAAACATTGAATGAGTATTTTACTTTAAATTACAAAGTTTGTTTAAAACACTCTGCGCAGCAAGTTCCTTGGCTCCATCAATCGCTGAGCCAACCTCTTCTGGAGCGAAAGTTCCTCCAGGGACACCATCAATGTATATCTGCGAATACCAAAAGCAGTGAGCGATTCGGTGTTGAAAAGGAGCTCAAACACCACAGCAAGTTGTAAATCACCGAGTAACAAGCATAATGCAATGTTCAGCAAAAAATAAATGCCAGCCTCACCATGTAACCATATAGCTGCTGTCCAGTAGAACCTTGTGAATTAAAAAGTGAGTATAGGGGAGGAGGAAAATCACGATGAGCACACCACAGCTCCAAGCGCATGATCGCTGTACGTGTGACTGCCAAATCGATTTCGTGAGGTAACAGTCTCGTCTCTTTGGCACGTGGGAGTCGCAAGGATGCTTCACCCAAATCCACAGCCAATTGCCGTGTAGCTCCAGGAACACCACCTAGACTGTGTCGTCTTGTTTGTGACTGGTTCATCAAAAGAAGAGACATAACTTGGTCCACCATTCTGGAACGTGTTTGAGGCTCATCAGGTTCCTTGTGTATGTCACGATCTTTCATAACTCCACCACCATCACTTGCATTTTTGGAGATTCCGGGTCTGGCCAAACTCACCTCCACCTGGTATTCCACACCATAAGGAAACAAAATCAAATGAGCTTAATGTCACGAGAGTGGCCATATTCAATCAGAATTATCTAATAGCATCCAGAAAAAATTGGGCTTTGTGAATGAAGAATGGACCACTCAACCATTTCCACAAACCATTACACTGATTGTCACTTCCACAGCAATCCAGAGTTCACTTCTGGGAATCAAATCCACAGCAAGTAAAGGCAATGCAACAAGGCTTTATTCAATCCACCACCAAACCACTCATTTGCAATAGTATCTGTAATTAATGTTTCCCCTCCTTTTACAGGACGAGAAATGTTTTTCTGTTTCTTAACAAGGATATAGTAATTTACTTTACTTATGTTTCTTCACAAGGATATGACGGGTCAGGTCAGGCCAAATTAGATTTGTGACTTGCTACAGGTATCATGAAAACTTGTACTAACCTGCTCCATGATCGGGTTGTCGGCGACTAAACCGTCTCCCCCACCAGGTTTTTTGGTGAGGAGGGTGTTTGGATATGGACACCCAGCAGGATTAAAAACAAAACCTGTCAAAGGGTGGAGGAGCTCCTTGTGAGCCAACGGCCATCCGTATCTAGTGCCCAACTGTGTCTGCAGACGTCCTCCTGCAGTTGGGTTACTTCTTATTAGGAGGTTGGTGGTAGGATTTGCACTCCGGCCACGGTAAAGCCCTTCATTCCGCAAAACACAAAAACGCAAAGAAATCTGAAAATACACTCCGTGGAAGTACCTCCTGTGCAGCTTCCCTTCGCAGGGCAGCTCACCGGATGACGGGATTGGGGCAAAGCCTTCGGGGCCCCCAAACTTTGATGAAAGGAGGGAAATCACGGGGTAACATTCCCGAGTCAGATTGCGGGAGAGTGTGTCGGAGTGGTGCTGAGGTGTCATCCACCAGACGGCGGTCTCCTTGGGTTAACCTGAGGCGGTCCCTTCGGGTGGGTGTCTGGAATGTCCTATCCCTAAGAGAGGATGAACACCTGTCTCTGTTATCATCTGAGCCCAAGGGTTTGGACATCAGTATTGCAGCACTCCCTGAGGTTCGGGGACCAGATTGCGGCGAGATTATGGAGGGTGGTTACACGTAATATTTGTCTGGTCGCTCTGATGGTTACCATTCCCAAGGAGTTGCTGTAGCTGTGTCCAATAAGCTGACTCCAATGATAATTGAGGTAACACCAGTCAACGAGCGTATTATGAGATGAAGGATTCGTCACTCCTTTGGTGTCATTTCCCTGGTCTGTGTTTATGCTCCGACTGAGGCGAGTGATCTCACCGTGAAGGATGCATTCTATGCCACGCTCGAGTCTGTGGTTGATCAGTGCCCCAGATGATATACACTTCTAGTCTTGGGGGATTTCAATGCATCAATTGGAATTGATAGAGATGGTTATGAGACGTGTGTTGGTCCCCATGGGTCAGGAACTGTGAACCTGAAGAGCACTAAGTTCCTTGACTTTGCAAAAAGTCATGGACTTAGGGTGGCTGGTTCATGGTTTCAGCACCCACAAGCTCATCGCTGGGCTTGGTATCCCAATGCTGGTGGTGTGGCAAAGAAGATTGACTATGTCCTCGGTGATGGTCGCTGGAAGATGATCCAGAACTGCAGGGGTTACCGGAGTGCTCAGTTCTTCAATACTGACCATCGGCTTGCGGTTCATGGTTTCAGCGCCCACAAGCTCATCGCTGGACTTGGTATTCCAACACTGGCGGTGTGGCAAAGGACATTGACCATGTCCTCGTTGATGGTCGCTGGAGGTTGATCCAGAACTGCAGGGGCTACCGGAGTGCTCAGTTCCTCAATACTGACCACCAGCTTGGTGTAGCAACTCTGAAGTTGCACCTTAAATCCAGTAGAATGGTACCATCCCAGCCTAGGCTGGATGTTGGCTAGCTCAAGGATGAGAGGGTAGCTGAGGAGTTTGCGAACAAGCTGAGTGGAGATTTGGGGGGTCTGGGTGCTTTGGGAGGTCCTGAAGAGTTGTGGAGTGCCTTCAAGACCACCTTCCTTGATGTCTCCGGTGGATGTCTTGGAATTCACCGAAGGGCAAAGAAGAATTTTGTCTCTCAAGGGACACTGGATACCATTGACCAGAGTCGCAGGGCCAGGCTGAATGGCTGAGCTGTTCAGGGAGCTTAGGCGTAAAACTGTACGTGCGCTCAGGGTGGAAAAGAAGGCCTATGTGCGAGGAATCTGTGAGGGGGTAGAGTATCACCTGTGGTCAAGTGATTCTCGTCCTGCTTACAGGGGAATTCGCACATTGCTTTCATCCAAGCCCCATCCCTCAATGGACTGCAGTTCGAGCAGAGGGTGGTAAGCTCTTAACAGAGGAGTCTGAAGTGAAGGCCCGCTGGGCTGGTTACTTCGAACAGTCGTACCAGGCTGATCCCCCATCTGTCGAGTTGGACATCAGGGGTGTGACAATAACTTGTTGCTGACCCTCCAATCAACTGTGGTCTACCTTCGCTTGTGGAAACACAGGCTGCGGTGAACCGGTTGAAATTGGATAAAGCTCCAGGGATCTGTGGCATCCATGCCGAACTTCTCAAGGCTGGTGGAAATGCTGCACTCGTGTCGTTGCATGCAGTTCTGTGCCTTGCCTGGAACACAGGCATCATCCCAACTGACTGAAAAAGAGGGGCTTTGTTGTCCCTCTATGGAAAGGGAAGGGTGATCGCCAAGACTGCAACAACTAACAAGGGGTAACGCTGCTTTCAGTGCCGGGCAAGGTCTTTGCTCGGATAATTCTTGATATGGTTCGCTACCATCTGCTTGAGCACCAGCGTCCAGAGCAGTCAGGCTTTATACCAAAGACATCAACGATTGACCGTATCCTTGCTCTTCGGGTCCTCATCGAACGCAGACGAGAGTTTCGGCAGGGGCTGCATGCAGCTTATGTTGATCTCTGTAAAGCGTTTGATTCAGTGAATTGGGATGCCCTCTGGAGGATTCTTGGTCTTCGTGGGGTGCCACCAAAACTGATCGATCTGATGTCTGAACTCTACTCTGGTACTGAGAGTGCTGTGAGATGTGGTGGTACCATCTCTGACTTATTTCCAGTTGTTGCTGGAGTTCGTCAGGTGTGTGTGCTGGCTCCCCACACTTTTCAGCACTTGTATGGACTGGATTCTCGGGAGGTTGTCGGAGAGATCAAGCTGCGGTGCATCGTTTGGGAATGTCAAGATCTCTGACCTTGATTTCACAGATGATGCAGTCATCTTTGCGGAGACTTTAGATATCCTTTTGGGGGGCCCTCGAGGTGCTGAATGAGGAGTCGGAGCCACTGGGATTACGGGTTTCCTGGGTTTCCTAAGATCCAGGCTTTTACTGACATCTTGGATGCTGCTGTCCAGTCTATTGTGAGGATGTTGAGGTCATGGAGAGATTCACTTACCTTGGCAGTGATATTCATGTCTCTGTTGGCTATGAGTCGGAAGTCAATAGACGTCTGGGTCAGGCCTGGGGAGTCATAGATTCACTGGATAATGGGGTGTGGCGCTGCCAGTACCTGTGCGGGAGGACGAATGTCCGAGTCTTCAGGTCCTTGGTGCTTCCAGTCTTGCTCTATGGAGGGGAGACTTGGACTCTGACCAAGGATTTGAGACGGAGACTTAATTCCTTTGGGACCAGGTCTCTTCGGAGAATCCTTGGCTATCGCTGGTCGGACTTTGTGTCCAACGAGCGGTTGCTGAGAGAGACTCCAATGGGATTTGTTACCTGCATAGTCCGTGAGCGTCAGCTGCGGCTGTATGGACATGTGGCTCGTTTTCCTGACGCTGATCCTGTTCACCAGATTCTCTCAGCGAGGGAGTCTCGTGAGTGGAGGAGGCCAATGGGCCGACCACGTGCCTCGTGGTTGCAGCAGGTTGATTGGCATCTCAAGGAGATGGGGATGGGCCTGGCATCTGCCTGGGGGATGGCCAGACTGAAGTCTCTGGAGTACCAGTGGAAAGTGGACGTAGCGACGCGCTGCTCTGGCGCATGCTCCCATACCTGACCTGACCTGATATATAATGAAATTTGATTTAGGGGCCATTTACACCCTGCATGCAACACATTAGTTCAATATATCAGTTTGTCACCTTAATTTCACTCATGGGGGTGGGGGTGGAGGAGAGGAGGAGAACAGTCAGACATGCATAGGCACATGATGAGGGTTTTACTATGTACAGTATGTAGTTATGGATCTGGTTCGGGGGTAAAACGGGTGGAATGGGGAGTGGGGGTAGGTCAGAATGGTTAATTCATAGTACTGTTGGACACAGGTATTCACAGGGGATACGTTTCTGAAAAATGCCGTGAATGTTGGCCCCCATGAATGTTGAAGCATTGTTTTTTGGGGTTTTTTGTCTTTTTTTACATGGTCTCGCCTCGTGTAAGAGCAATGAGTTGACACAACATAACAAAGGGAACAGCAGGAGAAAGGGGAAACACCAACAGTTGGATGGAGAGCTAAAGTAGATGGAGACAGACAAACAAGGGATGCAGGTAACGATGAGAGGTAAGGGAGAACACAAATGTGGATACATAAGCAAAATTGTATTTGACCAGCTTGTGAATTTGTCAAGGTCTGAAGAGAAGGGAGAGGCTGCTGCGTGTCTGTCAGAAGGGTGAGAGATGTCATGGTAGAGAGTACAGTCATCAGAAAAGAGATGGAGGATTTTCCAGAAAGTCAGTGAGAGCCACTAAACAGTGACGACTCCACTTACATATCGCTCGCTGAAAATATGGACCAACTTCAATTCACTCATCCCAACTCTCTCTTCCTCATATGTGGTTGGTGTCTTCAATTGTCATCATGCCAGCTGGCTGAGCGTGGTTACCTCTCTCACCTGCCATGACACTTCAGTAAAGGACTTCTACGACTCATTGGGACTGACAATCTGTCAACTTCCCGACCCAGATCTCAGTCAATGGTATTCCATCTCTTCAGGATTTCGTTTTGACCAATTTCCCTGCAAATGTCTGCTGTTATTCTTCTGAACCATGAATTTGTTCATCTGACCATATTCTTGTTAAAGTGGGCATCTCTCTGGCCATTCTCAGAGAACCACCTCAGTGTCGACGATTCTGGCATTTCATTCAGGCTGACTGGCAGGGACTTTAAGCAGCCATCAAACTGGTCTCCCATTTCTACTTTCTCTGACATCAACTCATCCAGGGAATTCTTTCAAAGAATCTCTCTCTCTCTCTTTCTCTCTCTCTCTCACAGATTTATCCCATCTAGTCCAGTTGTTATCCCTTTCCTTCCGCCTATGGTACACTGAAACTTGTGACATGGCTGTTGCCCTTAAACGACTTGCCTTCACCTCATGGAAGGCAAATCCAACTGAAGACAATCTCAGTTCCTTCTACAAAGCTCAGAAAAAGTGTGTGCCAACCATCAAGAGAGCCAGGAAATAATATCTTTCCAATCTCAAGTCTGAACTCTCAAACCTGTCTCCCTCCAAATCCTGGTGGCATCTATGTGCCCCCTCCATCCCCTCCCTTATAGTCCATTGGTCAATGTAAAAAAAATTAAATATTGTCATATTTTTGTATATAATCTTGGCAAATGCATTTAAATTCCTCTAAATAGTATTTAGGACATAAAAAAAACATGTTGCTAGTTTTTCTATTTGGTCCCGGGGTGATTTCTGAGCAAAAGTATGAAAAAAATTTGTTGCCGTGAAAATTTTTTTCAAATTTTGGGGAGCCAGACTTTTGGCAAATGCATTTCAATTCATCCAAATTATCTAGTAAAATACGAAAACAAATATTGCCAATTTTTTCTTCAGGTATTTTGTTCCTTCAGAGTCAAAATATGGTTAGATTGTTTAAAAATTTAATAATACAAAATACTACACTAATTCCACTAACAACTGATATTTTATGATCTTAGGTAACATACTGGGCTGTAGGCGCGGATCTAGGAAATTTCAAGGGGGGGGGGCGTCGGGCCCGACTCACGAGTGCCAAAGGCGCGAAGTCCGTGAGGGAGGTCTGGGGGTCCTACCCCAGAAAATTTTGAAAAATAGGCACCTGGAAATTCGTTTCTGCGGCCTGCTTGAGGCTCAGCAGAATTTCCAGCAAAGCTGGAGTGTATATATGTGAGAAAATTTGGCATTTTTTTGGTCTGTGGGGGGGGGGTGGGGGTCGGGCCCCCGCCCCCCCCGTAGGTCCGCCACTGGTATCACGTAATTATTGCATTTGTTTCGTAAGTTGCAGATGAATACGTCCCAGCTACAACTTCATTGCTGTTACAAGTTCTGATTGCCGACTTGTGTCAAGCCCAACATCTGCACCTTCACAGAGAAAATAAACGAAGATGGCCACCTCTGCAGCATTAGAACACCTATAAATAAACAATCAATTGACTTTGACCTCTGCCTCAAATGCCAAGGAGAACAGTGGGTGAACACTAAAAACAAAGGAAGAGAGCTGGAGTCACTGACGTATCCAAAACGTGAAAGCTATCAGAAATTTCTTGACTATACCAGTCAAAGAGCTGAATATAGGAATCCTGACTTCGTTCATTTGAATCAACGGCTGCATGGTTTGTCAGTGGAAATCTTGGAATGAAACCATGCTGTATGGCACAGGACATGCTACAGTGAGGTGACACACAAAGGGCATACTGACGGAGACAAAAAGCAGTACGAGAAAGCACTGTGTGCGAAGAGTTCAAGCGTGTTGTCATACAAGAAGGAAGGGGGACGACCCATGTCAAGTTGTACCACTATGCCTCATAGCAGTGAATCTGCTGAGTCAATGAAAAGGTCACTCACACGATCCCACGTCAGTCCGTTCAACTGAGAGCTTTGTTTCTACTGCCAAGATATCAAACACGAAAAGAAACATGCCAGATCAGGTTTAAACCCAGAGCAGGTTCACTTATGCAGAACTTCAGACATTGGAAAATCAGTCAAAAAGATTGTAGATGCAGGTCATAATGACCAATGGAAATTGAATATGGCAAACATCCTTGCAGAGGGAGACTTCCTGTCCAGGGACATTAGGTACCACACAAGTTGCCACACAATGCACTGGCAGCGCTACGTGCAGCAGCCCCAAAGGCTCAGTAACAGGGATAACCAGTCCAGACCAGACAACCACAAAGACACTGTGGCATCTATTTCGGCGGAGATTGAATTCTTTGCCGAATTAAAAGAGCGCTTGAATCAAGGAGACATCATCACATTGACTGAGGTGGCTGCACTGTACACCAATATGATGCACGATCATGGTATTCACAACGAGAAAATCACTCGGCAGGTCCTCTTGGAGAAAATCCAACAGAACATCACAAATTTCACAATCACTGATGCACGAGGGAGGAAACCAGCAGTCCTACATTCCAACGAAGCTGGTCGCTCTGCTATAGACCAGGCAATAGAGGAGAGAGACATCAAAGGAGAGATGAACACAATCTTCCGGTGTTCCAATATAATTAGGCAAGCTGTCCTACGGTCTAGAAAGGATGATCCATGGTCCTTTAATGGGTCACTGGTCGGGTGCAGTGAATCAGGTGTACCAGCTGAACTGATCATCTTCACAAGATGGGTCTTGCAAGGAGCAAAAGCGGCAACAACCGAGACACGCATTGAACACTTGCACAACTCGTGTCTCATCCTGTCTCAATCAATAGTACAGGCCTGCAAGACAGACAGACAAGTGACACTCACCCCCATGTCATCATAGTCAACGTTCCACAGTATGTTTGAAAGTCCCTAGATGCTGTTGGACCGTCACTATACATGTACCACAACTTCCGAAGTCAGAAGGCGGTATCGCTGTTGAGCAAGTTTGGCGTTGGGGTCTCTTATGACCGTGTCACTAAAATACGTTACAACATCGCCAATGCCATCTCTCAGAATATCAGAGTACGGTGTGTATGTGCCACCAGGCCTTCTGCGCAACAAGAGGATCCGGGCTTCCCTGGACAACATCGACGAGAAAGTGGACACCCCAGATGGAAAAGGGAGTTTCCATGGAACAGCCCTTGGAGTGTACCAGCGATCGGACCAAGGCGAAACAGTGGTGGACCCAGTGCAATTCAGTGAGAGTCTGACATCTGCAGGCTTACAAGATGTGCCACCAACTGTTATCGACATGGTTGCATGTACGAGTGAGGGGGACCCAAAGCCCAAAACGAGTCCACACTACACCAACTACAAGATGGGAGTGTATGATGAGAGTTACGACAGATCACAGACCAATGACATTGGGTGGATGGTGGCATGCTTCTTCAATAGGCCTAGTGTTCATGAGCCTGGCCCAGAAACACTGCCAACAGAGGAAGGTGAACCAGAAGAACCCACAGCTGACAGGATGGATGGAGAACAGCCTGTACCTGTTTGTTCTGCCTATAATTCACTCACACATATCCCACTGCCCGCGGATGCTCCTATAGTGGACCAGGCCTTTGGGCTTCCCATCATCAACGCTGCAGCCCATGAATGGACCACTTTGGTCACGGCACTGGATCAGTTGTCAGGAGTGAATGATCTCGTGACAGGACTAGACAGCAAACTGGTGGCAACCATAGATATGGACCAGTACAAGAGGGCACTGAAGCTTGAATACCTTGACCCGCAGTACAAGAACAAGTGGGTACTATGCCCTGGTGCATTTCACACTGTGCTATGTGCCCTGCGGTGCTTGGGCAGGACAATTGAGGGGAGCGGCCTTGATGAGGCATGATAGGAAGCAGACCTGTACAGCAGTGTCACGGTGACCCAGATTATCAATGGCAACCATCACAACAGGGCTCTTCAAGCTCACCAAGTAACACTGCAAGCACTGTTCGACCTCTGGCTGGGTGCATTCCTGGAAGACCATCCTGCAGTGTGTGACTCCCTACGGTCAGCAGCAGAGAAGTTGACTGATGCATGCAGGGCCAACCAGGACGTCCACACGGCACACCAGGCATTCCTAGTGAAGCTGGAGTCTCTGAACATCGAGAAGCAGCTGCTCGAGTATGATGTCACTCATGACAAGTCACTTTGTCACTTTGTCACACTCATGTCACTTTCAAATGCTCATCTTTTTGAGACTCCATGTGCTGGTACTTGAAGTGAAGAATTATACATTAATAGCATTTAACTGCACAATATTCACACACAGGGACTCATGACTATATGGAAACATACTCTCATAGTGGATTGGATCATCCTGATCATTTTAAGGGGTCACACAGTATACTTACTAAAGAAACTAAATTTTTGGTCAAATATTATCGCATTTTTCACACCAAAGTTTATTTTGTACCAAAATGACCCTGGGACCACACAGAAAAACTGGAAACATTTTTTTCTGATCAGTGATGTATTTAGATGGAATTAAACACAGCTGCCAAGATTCTATATGAAAATTTGTTTTTTTTACATTGACCGACAGACTATTACCTCAAATGGCTGCACAGCTGACACTGCCCATAAAAACACTGAATGCCGAAACTGTTTGCTTCAAAATCTTATGTCCCAAACCGATCGCTTTCTTTATCCATTTTACCCAGTCACACCCAGCTATTCCTGGACTCTGTGTCCTTTTCTCCTGACAAGGTGGGGAGTTTGCTGTCAAACCTCGACTGATTCTGCAACTGGACCAGACTGCATCAGCCCAAGTATCCTAAAAAAACCTGCTCTGCTGTTCTTGCTCAAGCTGTTCTGTTCACCCTGTCATTTGCTGAATGTCATCTGCCATCTGCTTTTGAGTCAGCAAACATTATTGCTCGACATAAAAAGGTGCAAAAAAACCCCAAACCATTCAGCCTGCTCCCAATCAGGTTATGGAATCCATCATCGCTTCCAACATCAAATCCTTCTCCAATGGCTTGATTTCTGACCATAAATTTGGATTTAGACCAGGTGACTCAACCCTGGACATGTATCTTCTGCTTTCCCAACAAAGTATGGAGGTCCTAAATGGCAAACATGAGATTAGAGCCATCTCACTAGACATATCGCGAGCTTTCGATATGGTCTGGCAATCCTGCATTGTTCACCAAACTTTCTAATGGTATCCAAGGCAATCTCCACTCATGGCTCGTTTCAACCTACTTTCTCACCAATCCCCTTGAAGACGTCGTTTCATTCAAGCTTTTGGGCCTCACCATCTCAGGGGTTTCCTTATTTTTTGGAGTAGGAGGCTACCATAAAAAGTATCAGGTTACCATCAACGCGCCTCGGGCCCTGGAAGCTGGAGGATCCAAGATGGCTGGAGATGCATTCCAGCATGATTTCTGACATGAAATAGTTCTCATATTATCATGCTGTTGGGGTGGAAAACTCCACAAAACAGGTGGTTAGGCCTATACTGGATGTAGTTGCATCAACATACTGACTGACTGACTGGTTGACTGAAATTCAGGTATACTGTATAGTTAGTTGAAGCAGCTTTTAAACAGGGTTCATTAATTTAAGGCCATGGTTTAGGGCACACCAAGGTGTCTGGAAGATGGAGATTATCGAAATACGAATGTGTTTTCGTCTCGGATTTCAAAACAGGGGGTGTAGACATTTCGTGGTGACAAAAAAAATCGGCGCTGAAGTAGGCGGCGCCCTTTGACATTTTTTCTCTGAGTAGACGGCTGCGGGTCGCCGGTAACAGGCTTCTAAGGAAACCCCTGCCATCTGCCATGATCTTTTCTGGGAAAGCCACATCTCCAAATCCAGTTGCCAACTGAGCATCCTGCATCATGCAAAGTCCTTCCTTGGCACACCCGAGTTTCTAACCAAACCTTTCATCTGCAGTCTCATGGAGTAGTGCTCTCCCTTCCGGGGTGGTGCTCCAGCCTCACACCTAGCTCGACTTCACGCTGTGGAAACCAAAGCTTGTAGGATCATTGGTATCTCCCGCGATGAAGCTGAGTCGTTGGGTCTCTCACTCTCTCACCAGAGGCAGGTCGGGGATCTTTCTGTCGTCTACCGTTTCCTCTCCCGCCCACCCCTTGCAATGTCTGTGGTCTGCCCCCTATATTTCCAGAGCACTCAATGTCCGCCAAAAACACCCTTTCGGTAAAACTGCTAAAATCAAGAATCACTGCTCACCTTCACTCTTTCATTCCCCTTTATCCCCACCTCTAGAACAAACTCCCACACACTCTTCAATCCCACTCCTCCCTCCAGGTCTTCAAAACAGCTGTTCCCTATCATCTCATGTCTTCTCCCATCCAAAATATTGATATTTTCTACCCCCATTAATCCACCACAAACCCACCTCCTTCAAATTCCATTTTCCTTCCTGAGCTTCTAACCACATGCAAAGCTTTCATCCACAGACTGATGGAGTACTGCCCCCCCCTCTAGGCTGGTGCTCCTGCCTCACACTTAGTTTGGCTCCACACTGTGGAAACCAAGGCTTTTAGGATCATTGATATCTCCCGCAACAAAGCTGTGTCTTTGGGTCTCTCACTGCAGGCAAGTCGGTGGTCTTTGTCTTCTACAGACTTCTCTCCGCCCATGTCCCCCCTAACAAATTACAAATCGTAAAAATTAAACAAATAGATATTCAATGATACAAGCCAGAAGGGTGAAAAAAAAAAAACAATATTTGAAGTCATAACAGCATACATGAGGCAGTTGTACACTCAAACTAGGGTAGATCCATATACAGTGCCCATAGAAAGTCTGTGCACCGCTTTTAAAATTTTTCACTTTTTGTTGCCTTCTAGCCTGGAATTAAATTGAAAGCTGAAATTTTGCGTGCTGATAGACATCGAAGCCAGCACAAAAAAAATCGAAGCTAGGAAGAAAAAAAAAATCACAGAATCGTCAGACATCCATAAATGAAGAAAAAAAAAAAATTAAAAAAAAAAATGAAAATTCAGGGGAGCGACCTGAAACAATGGGGAAGCACGGTTTGTATGCTTACACAATGTGCAAGCATACCCTGCTCGTGTAAAATATATATATATATATCCATTGAGACCACACTCTGCACAGAGCATTGGTGCTGCCTAAGCAGTATCCTTGGCAATTGGGTACAATACTGGACGGGTCACCACTCTAACACAGAATACCAGCAAGCTGGCACTCATTTTGCCGACCTCGGAAGGATGACAGACAGTCAACCCCACCTGATATTAATTCAACAGCCAAGTGAGATTTGAACTCAGGATCCTACGATCCCAAGCCCACCACCCTAACCATTAAGCCAACATCAGGTGTGTGTGTGTGTGTGTGTGTGTGTGTGTGTGTGTGTGTGTGTGTGTGTGTGTGTGTGTGTGTGTGTGTGTGTGTGTGTGTGTGTGTGTGTGTGTGCGCGTGCGCGCGCATGCGTGCAGTACCGGTCAAAAGTTTGGACACTTACTCATTCAAGGGTTTTTCTTTATTTTCACTATTTTTTACATTGTGGAATAATAGTGGAGACATCAAAACTATGAAATAGCACACAGAATTATATGGTAATCAAAAAAGTGTTAAACAAACCAAAGTATATTTTAGATTTTCGATTCGTCAAAGTAACCACCCTTTGCCTTGGACAGCTTTGCAAACTCTTGGCATTCTCTCAACCAGCTTCACGAAGTGGACTTATCCAACCAAGATAATTATTCTAGTTTTGTATTTTTTATTAATATTCTGAAATTTGAAGAATTTGTTTTTCACTTGGAAGTTGTGGGTTACGATGTGTAAATAAAGGTGGAAAAAGTCTGATTTAATGCTATTTAATTCCAGGCTACAAGACAAAAGGTAAAATTTTGAAAGGGGGTAGAGACTTTCTGTTTTTTTTCTGAGAAGAAAGGTTTTGCTAAGCTGTGCAATGATAAAATATTTTGTAAGTATTCCTTTTGTTTCGCAACGGTCTTCTACTGGGCGCAGCAATCCCTCAAATAGCTTGTCAATTAATTGTTATTGAAACTCGTATGTCTTGCAAATGCTACTAAAAGACATCCAGGTATTTTGTAGCTCTCAACTACACTGTCCCAGCAAATTTAATGCCATTTACAAAGATTTTCAATGCATGTGAAATTCTGTTAATCCATTCACACAGCTACTTATTTATCTATTTCAATCATTTAATGGTATTAACATAGTCATTTTGAGATGTAGTTTTATGGCAATAAACTTCACTCTATATCTGTATTTAATAATGTGTAGGTACTCTTGAGACAAGCAGATTAAATGGTTAACTATTACGTCAAATGTACAGCCGTTCAAAAACATAACAATACCTCCACAAACAATAAGGAAGGAATTTCATGGACAAGTACCCATGCATATCATAATAGTTGTCTTGTTCCAGAGAAAGAATGGCATACCTGTGCTCCATCTATCTGTGCACCATGGAGTAAGTTTTGTGCCCGCAGAGCATCCTCTTGTCGTTTGAAGTGCACAACTGCACAATTGCTTATCTTTTTGATCTTCTCGATTGCCCCACTACGTGCACAATAATCTCCTGCCCCAATGCAAAGAGCTCTCTCAAATGCTGAGCGAAGCACTCCCTCCGATGTTGCACATGACAAGTTCTTCACATTTAAGGTTCGCACAGAAGACCCTGCTTGGTCAATCTCCCTCTCTGGGTTGGCCCAGTCGACCTGTAATTGGTGCCCCCAGAGATGAAAGGATCCTTTTGGGGGAAGGAGAAAAGTTGGGTGTCACCGAAAACAGTCCAAAATATCTTGGGTAAACATGATTGACAATGGCATGCAGCTAACAATATTTCAGCAGTGAAACAATTATAGCTAATAAATCTGCAGAACGGTCATCGTGTAAAAGATTCAATAAGGTACACCAGAACTTATCCCTCCATCAAAAAAGGTAACTATAAAAATAAATGGTGACACCTTGCTTTCAAAGCACACGCAAGAGCAACAGACTTTCATGGCAACATGGGCAGGTCCTTTGAGTCCACAATAATGAAGGGAGCATTTATGAGTCATGGCTTCCTTCTTGCCACCCTACCGTACAGGCCAAACTTGTGG
This sequence comes from Eptatretus burgeri, assembly GCF_056783735.1. NCBI lineage: Eukaryota > Metazoa > Chordata > Myxini > Myxiniformes > Myxinidae > Eptatretus > Eptatretus burgeri. Next base: position 38,676,036 of record NC_140975.1, read on the forward strand.
AGTGCTTAGGATATTGTTGACATATGCACACAGTAACCAGTCTTTGCCATAAAAGCATGTAGCTCTTTCAGAGTTGCCATTGGCCTCTTGGTGGCCTCTCTGATCTATCTCCTCCTTGCTTGGTCATCCAGTTTGGAGGGACAGCCTGATCTAGGCAGGGTCTTGGTGGAACCATATGTCTTCCACTTCTTAATGCTTGTCTTAACTATGCTCCAAGGAATATTTAAGGCCTTTGAAATATTTTTATACCTATCCCCTGATCTGTGCCTTTCCACAACTTTATCCCGGAGGTCTTTTGAAAGCTCCTTGGTTCTCATGGTTAAGTATTTGCTGTGAAATGCACTACCCAGCAGAGAAAACCTACAGGAATTGCTGATTTCATTCTGAAATAATCAGAATCAGCACAATTCAACACAGGTGGTGGCCAGTTAACTTGGTGTGTGATTTTGAAGGTGATTGGTTACACCTGAGCTAATTTACAGTAGCTATAAGTGTGGTGGACACTAATATCCAACTCAGATTTTCTAGTGTTGTATTTTTAATTAATCTTCTGAAATTTGAAGAATTTGTTTTTCACTTAGAAGTTGTGGGTTACGATGTGTAAATAAAGGTGTAAAAAGTCTGATTTAATGCAATTTAATTCCAGGCTACAAGGCAACAAAAGGTGAAAATATTAAAAGGGGGTGTCGACTTCCTATAGGTACTATATATGAATGAAAAAATACCCCCGAGAGGGAATGCCGGTCATCTCTGCCAGAGGTCGAAAGTAACTCTGTGCCAGACTGGAATAGGGGCAGTTCATAAAGTACGTACGCTCTACTTCCGGGTTTCAAAACCACCCACCCCCCTCTGTATGCAGGCGAGTGACCACCCACCCACCCCCCTCATACATCGCTAATCGCTTGCAAAGCCAGCAGTTCCTTATGAACCGATGTTTGTAAGCCATGACAATGCAGTCCCTAGCAGTGTAATTTACCTTTTTCTTTTAATATCACAGCACGTCATTTATGAAAATAAAAGTATAAATTGACATTCAAAACAATGTTAATATCATAAATGAAAGTGAGTGTGCATATAAACTTGTTCCATTGTTTTAGTTAAATCTGACAAAAGCTTCAAATGTAATATTTGTCTCGGAGAGTCCCGGTTCTTAATTTTTTAATACTTTTATTTTTGTATATACGTACTTTATGAACGGCCCATACGGGGAATCAGAACGAAGTTTGAAGGGCTATAAAATCGGAACGAGAGCGAATTTCAAAAAAATGGCTTGTGTTGTTCTCGATAATAGTCCATAGTATCTGAATCACTAATAACATTTGATCTCTCTTGATAAATGAGGGAGGAGATACGATTTGAAATCAACGATTTTCGCAACTTTGACAGCCTCGTGACGTTGACCTCGACCTTGGACGACCTTGAAAGTTATATCGTTGTGCATGTCTCATCGACCTCTATCCATTCCACTATTGGTTATTTGTCTCCACTCGGTTTGATTGTGGACGTACGGACGGACGGACAGACTTCGAGACTGGGGTTATTCGGTCATCTTTACTGAGATGATAGAGATGACCTAAAAATGAAGACCCACCCATGTCTCACCTGTGAATGGAAGGAATAACCAATTAACTCTCACCTAATCAATTAAACTCAGGTGGCTAGGATTAAGCAAATAAGTACTCCTCCCATGGTCTTCAAGCTGAAGAAGTTGCATAAAGCAACTATGAAAGGCAACACAAGGTAAGCCTTTTTCTGCTTCAAACCCTTCCCAGAGTTCCTCCTCAGCTGTAAAGACGTTCACAAATAGTGCACACATGAGAATCCCAATGCTACACACCCCCTCAGCAGCTGAGGAGAAATGAGATTGTTAGGGTTAGATTAGAGATAAATACCATTTCTAAGCTTTTAAAATCATGTACTTAGGCTAAAAAAACAAGTTGACAACACTTGTAAAAGCTCATATTATGGAGACAGCAGTTTCAATAGAACTTTCACATACCAGGCAGCAATTTTCTGCGTGCCATGGCTGCTGATCGGTGGGATTCATATTGCACAAAAGCAAAGCCACGGTTGCGATCTGCAGATGCCATCCCTATGCCTGGATAAACCACCACATCTTTTACGCCATCAGTCACCAACTTCATCTCCTCCAGGACTTCCTCTCGACCTTTATCCTGCATAGTGATGCCAAAATTAGCATTGCAATAGTTAGGAGAGAAACATATGATAACACATCAAACAAACTGTTCAATGATTTTCAGGGTTGATGTACCCGGGGTAGTCCTCCAATGAAAAGACGGCAATTGTCAATGCTGATACAAACACCAAGTGGGCGGCCCGGTCTCATTTCATAGTTGTTCAGAGTATCAATGGCAGACTGGGAATCCTGTGAAATTGGGAATGCCACAAGGCTAAAAGTTGGCTGATAAATCTTTGATAAGATGAACATGAAAATGACAGCCAATTGCATTAGCAGTTGCAAAAATAATATTCATAATAATCAATCAATTCTGAAATACGATAAGAAGGCTTTAAAAGTACACATTAAAAGGACTGTGAAGGGTAAACAACTTGCTCAGTTAAAACAATAAATAGCAAACATGAAAACACATGACAGGAACTCACCTGTAAGTAGATGAGTGGAAATGTGTTTTTCGTAAGAACTGTGCAGAGTCGAGGCTTGTTAATGAGCTAGAACAGAGAATGGATCAGGATGCAACAGAACAAAAGAACAGCAAAAGAAGAGGGGGAAACGAACACAACAGCAGAGTTGAGGGACAAAATAGACAAGGGGAGGACATGGGGGTGGACAAGATGAATACTGAAGGAAAACAGGAAAGTTGGAAAGAGGCAGGCTTGGGAGAGTTAATGGGGTAGAAAAGATCTGAGGTGGTGGTGAATGGCTGTATTGAAAACCTGGAGAAACAAATGACATTGAAGAGAATGTGGAAGTTTATTCCACAGGCAGGAGAAAAGAGGAACGAATGAGTGGAGGTAAGCAGTGATTCTGGATTTTGGGAGTTTCACCAGGAGGGGTTGTAGTTCGACCTTGAACGTCCTGCAGAAACCTAGGGGGAGGAGGGGAGAACAAAGCACAGAAAGAGCAGAGGGTGAAAGACCGAGAGACCACTGACCTGTCTGATGTGAAAGTGAAAGGCTCAGAGACTCAGCTTCATCACAGGAGATTCCAATGATTTTGAAGGCCTCCATTTCAACAGCATCAAGCTCAGCAAAGTGTGTGGCAGAGGCACCAGCCAAAAGGGGGAGAGCAGTACTCCATCAAGCTGTGGATGAAGGCCTTGCAGGTGGATAAGAGTTCAGGTGTGCCAAGGAAGGACTTTGCCCAATCGGAGACTGGCTTTGGAGGCTAATTTAGGAGTGTGGTTTGCCCAAGAAATATCATGGCTGACAGTGAAACCCAAAAGTTTGAGTGACTGAACTTCAAGGAAAGTGTAAAAAGTAGATGGGAAAGTTTGCCAGATGGTCCTTTTGGAAAGAGGCAGTGAGTGTTTGGCATTTCTCAGGATTGATAGACATATTCCAAGTGTTCCTATTCCATCATGATTCACAGAGGGAAGTGACTGCTGCCATCAGGAGTGTGGGGTCATCAGGAAAAAAAGAGGATTTTTCATGGAGTCTGAGAGATTGTTGATGAAGATTAGAAAAATTACCCCCGGTTGGAGGTCACAGTCATCTCTGAAGCTCTGTAGATGTGGATCTCTGATCGGCTTAGAATGGCTTCGATGTCGTCTTGTCTTTTGGTTCACTGTACAGATGAAAGCCCGGGAGTAAAAATTTAGATATTGTTCCATATTATCAGAATCCGAAGAAATTTCGAAGATCTGATCACAAACGGCGGAGGAGATAGATTTTGAAAATGGACGATTTCGCAACTTTGGAGTGGCTTTGACCTTGACCTTCAATCGTGTCAAAAGTCGTACCGTCGTGTATCACTCATCGACCCCTACCTACATACCAAGTTTCATCAAGATCAGGCGAATTTTTTTTGACTATCACATCGACGATTTTTCCAACTTTGAAGACATGTGACTCGATAACCAGGACGAATTTCAAAAAACCGACCTGACCAAATTTAGATATTGTTCCATATTATCAGAATCCGAAGGAATTTCGAAGATCGGATTATAAATGGCGGAGGAGATAGATTTTGAAAATGGACGATTTCGCAACTTTGGAGTGAACTTGATGTTGACCTTGACCTTCAATCGGGTCAAAGGTCATAACGACCTCAGATAAATACCATTATAATGACATGGGCTTAAGCCCTGCTTGTGAAAAATCCACATAGTTATTTGGAAGGTGCATAAGGCAACAGACTGCAGCCACAATCACTGCGGACGATTTTCACAAGGTCCATGATGCTTATCGGCATCCTTTCAACTGTTGCTTTGGTCGTTTACACTGAAAGGAAAACATATACAGCATAGGGAGGTCATGGCGATTGTGAATATGACAGCTTCAAACATATTGTTGCGGTTCTGCGAAGCTGGCGCTCCCTCTGAGGCAATGGCACACAACATATAGCAGTCCCGAGACAGTTATTACCTCCGCCGAGCCTGGTGTTGGTTAGTGGTTTGGGTGGCGGCTTGGGATCCTCGGGTCCTGAGTTCAAGCTCCGTTGGCTGCTGAATTAATACACCAGGTGACTGACTCAGCCTGTCATCCTTCTGAGGTCGGTGAAATGAGTACCAGTGTGTACTGGTAGAGGGGCACTGCATCAGCGACACAGTCACGCTTCCAAGAAATGATAGCTACCCCGGCAGCTAATCTGCCATACGCAAGAAGAAGAAGATTATCTCCACCACCGAAGGTGAAGGAGGTTGTATTTTCACCCCTTTCTGTCTGTTTGTTACTTGCAAAATCGAAGATTTTTCAAGTATATTGGTTGGTTGATTTTGTTATTCTGTCTGTCTGTCTTTTTGTCACCTTCAGGTCACAATTTTAAACCGATCTTCACGAAACTTCACCACATAGGAGAGTTTGTCATAAGGAAGAAGCCTATTGTTTTTGAGGTCAAAAGGTCAAAAAGTCGACAGAGGCCAAAGGTCAACAACTTTGGTGAGATTTCTAACATCCTCAATTTTCATCTGATTGACTTGAAATTTGAAGAGGATATATATTTCAGGTCACTGAATTCAACCAGCAAATTATTTTTAAGGTCAACATATGCCCAAGGTCAACAACTAAGGTCGTATTTCTGAAATCCTCAATTTTCATCCGATTGACTTGAAATTTGAAGAGAATATATTGTTGTGGGGCCGGGCGTCGGCAGCGAGCACAACCGCTAGATGGAGCAGTAGAGTCAGCTCCACCGAACGCCCAGAATTTAGGTCGTACCTCTCGGACAACTCTGAAAGGTCACGGGTCACTGAGAGGACCATGGTCGCCAATATTTTGATGGCGTGAAGTAGGGTCCACTTGTCTAACTCCAATTTACCAAAGTACTCCGAACTCGTTCGTCCCTTTTGTAGGGGCCGGCTCCGCCCTTCGCCCCGACCCGTTTTCGGCTCCACCTTCCTTCGAGAAGATTCCCGAAAAGGGGTGTTCCCTCACCCCGTCCGCCTCACGCTGTTCATCCACCAATCGGCGGCGAGCTGCCCTCCCCCCTTCCTTCACACCAAGCGCGGGGAAAAATGGTGGGAAAAACCCACAAGCGTTGTTGTTGGTTTGTTTTTCTTTCTCTATTATTAATTTGAACAAGAACAAAACGACTAACTGAAGGATCACAGCCCAAATGGATCACATTAATTCCCTATATACAACGGGTGTGGGCTAACTACACATGGACTTATCGAGATATCTCAACTGAGGACTCTTTATGGTGTAATGCGAATTTCCACAACCGTAACTATATATATATATATATATATATATATATATATATATATATATATATATATATATATATATATATATATATATATATATATATATATATATATATATGTTTCAGGTCACTGAAATCAATCACCAATTATTTTGGAGGTCCACATAGGCCAAAAGGACTACATAGGCCGAATTTCTAAAATTGTCAATTTTCATCCGATTCACTTGGGATTGGAAGAGGAGTTGCATATTTGGTCATTGAATTCAACCACCAATTCTTTTTGAGGTCAAATGTGTTTATTGGATTTTGCAAGGATTGTGCTCTGCATGACGTCTTCTTCTTGTTTGTCTGTTTGTGTACAGGATATCTCAAAAAGTTGTGGATGGATCCGGATGAAATTTGGTGGACAGGTTGGGTGTGTGACAAGGACGAACTGATGAGATTTTGGTGAAGGTCCGGATCCGGATCCAACTACTAGAATTTTTTAAGTGATTCTTCACCATTAAGAGAGAGGGCTAAAAATGATGTATCGCACAATGTCTCAAAAAGTTGTGGACGGATCCGGATGAAATTTGGTGGACAGGTAGGATGTGTGACAAGGACGAACTGATGAGATTTTGGTGAAGATCCGGATCCGGATCCAACTACTAGAATTTTTAAAGTGATTCTTCACCATTAAGAGAGAGGGCTAAAAATGATGTATCGCACAATGTCTCAAAAAGTTGTGGACGGATTCGGATGAAACTTGGTGGACAGGTTGAGTGTGTGACAAGGAAGAATTGTTTAAATTTTGGTGAAGATCCGGATTCGGATCTGATAAATTTTCGTGATTCTTCGCCATTGAGAGATAGAGCCAAAAACAATATAGTACTGTGTAGCATATTTCAAAAATGTATTGGGCCCGATATGTTCTTATGGATCAGGCATTACGTAGCGGAGGTATGTGCTCTTCCGAGTGCCCTTGTAGTTTCATTAGTATTCATTTTAGATTGCTGTTCCCTTATGTCTAGTGGGTTTATGGGTCATATGTGTTGCATGGGCCTTCAGGTCGGTCTTTATCCCCATCTTTTACTTTGCTGCACACAAACCTCTCCTTCATGCATGCACGCAAACAGCTCATTAGCATATGCCGCCAAAACCTCATTCAAACTTCATGCCCTTCTCCAACAGCACATAACCTCAGACCTTTGCCATACTTGAACCCCATCGCTGACATTTCTACAACCACCACAAGCCTTTATAAAAATCCGAAATCAATTCTCACAACAACCCAAGATCGCTTACCTTCAGCATTAATCGCCACGACCATGACGTCTCAACCACCATGCAATAACTCACCGCTACGAACGCCACAACTAGTCACCACCACGGATGCCCACCACTGCCCTTTTGAGGTGGCGGGAAGCAATGGGCACCGCATACCATTACAGATACATATGCTCAGGACGTCCTGGTGTGTAGCTTGGAGCGCAAGTGTGCGTTAAAATCCGTTCAACATCATAGGGATGATTCTAGCTCTCTGCTTAATTACGGCCCCCGTTGGGTGTCCAGTGTACGTTCATGGCCAGGGAACACCACCAGATACCCTTGCTCCATGTTAATCTCAGAAATGAGTCAGTTACGTGGTGAGCTGCAGAGCAAATGAGGCCATTTCAGGTGCCAAGTCCCTGCATGGGCAGGGTCAACACTTGGACAAGCGTCCGTGCACCAAAGGGGGTGCTCGGAAACTCCTACCACCCGTCCTGATCCGCTTTTGGCTCCTCCCTCGCCAAACAATGATAAAAGACTGCGAGGGAGAGAAAGAACGCTTTTGAATCGGTCAGCAGTAAGGGACGAAAGGTGGAACTGAGCAGGTGAATGGAGCTCATGGAATGGAATAGGTGGAGCAGAGTGTTGGGTGGGTGAGCAATCTAGGTGCTGTGCCGGGCGCATTTATTGGTGCCAAGCCGATAACACATTTACACGCACAGATAGTCTTCCACGTAAGAGCTATCTTCTCACATGTTCTGTTTCTTGTTTTTACTCTCGGCTGTTGTGGACACATAAGAGCGATCGGCGAGGACAAGTCCCTAACAACCGTTCTTTTTAGAGCGACCCCAGACATGCACTTATTTAAATTTTCTTCTCTGCACCTCATTGGCATTTCACCTGCACCTCAACACACCTACTCCAACCATGCACTATTTGACACCCTCAGTTTTCCTCCCTCCTTCCTCCATCCTCGATGATTGGGTTGCATTGGTCCATCGACCACGCCTGGTAACAAAGAGGTCGCAAACCACTTCAAACTTTCTTTCTCTTTGTTGCTCTCCAACTTTCCATGAGGTATGTTTCTGATGGCACCTGTTTTGTATAGTGTAAGTTAAGAGTGTGTAAGTTCATTATATTGGTATAGTTATGCCCTTTGTCTCTTTTTCTTTTGTAAATACGTCATTGCATTTCTCTTGCTTCACTTGTCGCAATAAACTTGCTTGTATAAAGTACCCATACCAGCTCATAGTGTCTTTTCTCTTTTGGTCTAGCATGGTCCACATGCAGAGTTAGTCAGGAAGTTTTACCCCACCAATTTGCAATTGTTAGCTGGTGCATACTTGGCAGCTCCACTCGGCTGCACCTGATACGTTAAGTTAACTCGAGTATGCATAGACGGCACGAGACCCCACTTGATTCTGCCAATCAACTGGAAACGGTAAAACATGAAGTAGTGCGAATCCTGCCAGTATTGGCGGAACCACTCGGCGCTCGTGTTTGATTAGCAACCCGCCAGCACATGGAGTTATCCGTGCTCGGTGGCCTCAGGATCGGTCATTTGAGAGGGACCCAAGTGCTTCCCCTCGTGGTAAGCCTCAAACCCTGGATCTGCAACAATACCTTTGGCTTCGCAGAACAGTAAACATGAACATGGCAGCCATATTATTTTTCATCAGGTTGAAATTGTGAGTGGAAAAAGGCAAGCTGTCCATCCAATGGGTGGAACGGAATGTTACACACAAACTAATGGACGGACAAATAAAAAAGCTTATTCTGAAAAATCAACAAAACATCTTGATATTTGAACCACATATCATAGCATAATGAGCTTTGCGGTCAGCCAGGAAAGCAAAACAGGAATTAATTACTTGATTGTAAAAAGAACACAAAACAAAGCAAAGCCAAACAGGTGTTGCTTGCAAGCACTTGCTTAATAAAAAGTGTGTGGAAAAACAAAAGCTGGGTTTCCACAAACAGGCCTTTGGACTCAGAATAGGAATTCTGAAATGCCATTTGCAAATTCAACTTTTAAATGATTTCAAATATTAAATTTAGGATATTAATGTATATGGTCTTTAAAAATAGTTTTGATCTTCAACAGAGTTTTTCACAGCATTTCTCACCATGTACCAACCTTCTGATTTGTGTAGGTCACAAAAGCGTAGCCACGGTTCTCCCCATTGAACTCCATCATGAGTCGAAACTCATATATCTGACCGGCACTTTCAAATACCGGCACAAGCTCATCCTCAAACACATCTCGAGGGATCTTCCCGATGAAGACCTCACAGCCCCGTGGAGGTCGAGGGCCAATCCAGTCTAAAGAAATAAAGGCTTGGTCATTAAAAAAAAAACATCCAAAATAACATTTCTGTTGTACCAATACACATAATTAAACATCAGCCATTCTGATGAACAACTTAGAATTTTCAGAAGAATAAGTGGCAGTTTTGTATTCAGTTTTTTATGTACTGATAAAGCAACCTCTTGATTTACACCATAGTTATGTTCTTGAAGATAGTTGCGTTACGACAGGTAAAATACAAAGCAAAACAAGGGTCAAACATTGATTTAACTAGAAGGGCACTTGGTAAAGCGCATACCTCTGCCAAGTAATGCCTGATCCATGAGAACATATCAGGCCCAATAACTTTTTGACATATCATACAAAATAATCGTTTTTGAGCCACATCTCTCAATGATGACGAATCACTTCCAAAATTCTCAGATCCGGATTCGGATCTTCACCAAAATTGAATCAATTCTTCCTTGTCACACACCCAATGTGCCCACCAAGTTTCGTCCGAATCCGTCCACAACTTTTTGAGATATCGTGCTATATATCGTTTTTGGCCCTATTTCTCAATGGTGAAAAATCACTTTAAAAAATTCTAGTAGTCGGACCCGGATCCGGATTCGGACTCCGTGACGCACGTAGATACCCGGAGATTAGGTGCGGAGCGTATTAGTCCATGAGCCAGGTGGCCGATTTTGAGGTTTTGGTATCAAGCGACTGAATAAACGCCGTTGTGATTTTTAGGTAGCCTAATGTCTCAAGTATTCAAAAAAGTTGAGCGGACCTTTCAGATCAGTAGCTTAATACCTCTACAGTGGCCATCTTTGAAAATGGCCGCCGTATTTTTTGAAATCCATATAAGCTAGTTTAGAGTACAATAAGTCAACTTTGGGTTAAGGTGGACAGACTTGTGAGGGCTCATTTTGTTTGTTAGAACCTGCTGAATCTTAGATATGTGGATTGTTTAGTTTTCTGCGTTTCTGAGCTCGGCATTGAACTTTGTATGTGAAAATTGTGACTATTTTGTCACATTTCATCAAAATATGCAGAGAACTTCTCTCACTACATCATTAAAACTATTGTTCTGGTGATAATTTTACTTTGGTTGAGTCAAGATGGTTCTTCTGAATCTATAGAATGTGTAGTATAACCCATGTGAGGCCATTATCAAACTGAAAATGGATATATTTTGGAAATTCATTTCCATGTATTGATTGAATTTGGGGTAGGGATAGTCGCAGTTCATAATGAAGTCCACTCCCCATGTATCAAAAGTTTACTCAGATTGGTATTTTACTTCAAAATATCCACTTTTAACAAGGTTTGCACATTTCTCTAAATTTGAGACCGAAAAGACCCTTTAAGACCGAAAATATCCCGCAAATACGTTTTTTTAATAACCTGTGAATAAGTAATTGCACGCGTACTCCGAGTCAGGAAATGACAAAGAATAATTCCACAGGTATAAAAGTAGTCATCAGTTAGTCACAAGAAGAACCATGGATTTCCTGTCTGTTTTGAAAATTCAGAGTTCTTTCTGGGACCCCCCTGTAGTTCTTAATTCACTGTGCTGCCACCATGTGGAAACAGCAAAATGAATTGTTTGACATAACTGTACATTTCCTTCACTGGGATAAGGGAGAAGATTCTCATTGATTTTCATTCATCTATCTGTTATGTTCATTACATGATCCCAAAGTTTTTCACAAGTTGGTATCATCTTTTACTCCCCATCAACCCCCCCCATCCATTACAGTATAGAGGCCTAGAGAAGTGCACACTCAGAATGTAGCAGTGGTCCTATAGAAGTACACAACATGATATACATACATACATACATACATACATACATACATACATACATACATGGTGCTGCTCTTGTAGATGCAAATGCTTAGAGCCTGGGGTAAGGGGGAGCACAGTCCCATCACTCACTTGCCTATGATCCCATTCTTCATTGAAAACTGCAAGGGGAAAATCCCTTTTTCAGATGTTTGCGATTTGGGGATTTCAATCCGGCTAGTGAACCATTTTCGAAGTTAAAAAGGAAGGGATTAACCAACACATTGTGGCCACATTGTGGAACACATTGTGGCCTATAATTCAGTTGACGTTCTATCTTTTCAGGTCCCATTTTGAAAATTTCAAAGAGAAGACAGAGCCATACGTCATGACTGATTCTGAGGAAGACTGCAGGAAAACGAAGCGCCCAAGAGTCGAAAAAGCCAAATGTGCAATACGTTCTTTCGTATCCTCTAGGACCAAAACCATGGTCATTGGCTAATGGGGATGGCACATTAAAAAATACACCCGTGCGGGAGTGGCGGTCATCTATGCGAGAAACAAGGTAAAACCAAAACTAGCCTTCAAGCTGTTAAAATAAAAAAAAGTGTTGTGGTGTTCCGAACGAGAGCCGAATATGGTCTATTTCCTGACTTACCACACAGCTGTAGCTGTCTACTGGACACCAATCACCAAATTTATATACTATACTCTCCTCTGCACTAATGCCAATGAGTCCGTCAAATAATGTCCAGTAGGTAGATGGCCAAGAGTCCGTAGAAGTAGGTGGTATAATCACTATCACTCTATGTAGTAGAGTAGGTAGGTACAGTAGCAAATGGCAGACAGACAACTACGACACAAACCAGTCAGTCAGTGGATTTGATGGGTAGTGTGGTGTCGTGGTAGTGGTGCTTCGCAGGCAGACACGAGCGGGGGAACAGTTCAACACCGCTTTATTGCACGAGCGGGAGCGTGAGCGCACGTTGCCCGTAACTCCCCTTTATTACGTACTCGAGCACCCTACAAGCCACACGACTTACAGGCCCCCGGGCCACAACGGCTACAGCAACCACTACAACGCCTCAGGCGGCGCGCACTCCTATATCCCTTGCATGCACGTGATCACGCCGACCACTCCTCCACATCATGCCCTGCCCCCACAGGCCTGCTACACCACACTCCTCCCTCCTAAAACCATGATTATTAAATGACCATCATCATAATAAGCATAAGCAGCATAGGATACCACGATATAAAAGCAGATAAGGTACAAAAACGATAATAGCCTCAAAAAGAAAAAGCATAGGCACATCACACCATATAACGTGTCGATGCGAGCGAGTGGAGCTGCAACGGCCAGGTCCCGAAGACTGAGTTGCCCAATGAACCCACAAAAACCCTGACCGCGTTACAGATATCAAGCAGCAAGGCGAGAAGCACAGCATCACTACGCAGCAAAAGCGCCCCCAGGCGGCTCATGCTTACCCGCCCTCCGGCGAGGTCGTGGCGACCTCCCGAGCAAACCTCCCCCGGCACCATCAAACGCCCACGGCCCCATCAAACGCCCCCGGCCGACAAGGCGGCACATCTCCCCCAGCCAGACTTGAAGCAGATAAACATTCCGAGGCCGGAAGCCCGCTGTCTGGAAGCCGTGGCGCCAATGCCAAACCCAACTGACCTTGGGTGGGGATGCTGAACAGCGCCGTCGGCTGTGTGTACCAACCACCCCATAACAACCCACGCATTATAATCAGCTGAGATTCCAACGTATGCCCAAACGGCCTCGGGCGAGAACAGAGGGTTGCGCCCCAGGCGCCAGGCACGTCTGACCTTGCCGAAACCAGAGGTGGGGGTAACGCTGAACAGCGAACCAGCCCCGGCTCTGAGTCGACCTCTGAGACCCACACGGCAATTAGACGGTAGCGATTCCATACAAACCACACATCAAACCCAGGCCCGTCATAAATCAATAAGAACATCATCTCTGCAATTGCAAACTCCTTTTTCCGTACAGCGCGTTCTTCCGATAAAATCTCCGCACATGACAAAGTAACAACCCGTGGCCCGTGGCAGCGGGAGGCCAATAAAACCTCTTTATTTGCCATGATCGCTCCCAAAGCCTTCACATCACATTGATTATAACGAAAATCCCATCGATTGATCCCCGCCAAACATATTCTTACACATGAACTGTCGGCATTTATTTCAACAACGTTAAACTGCATCACTTGAGCAATGAAAATCAAATACGCAATGAACAGCAACCCATGAACCACATCACGTGTCCGTCTCCCGGTTGTCGTCGCGACGTTGCAATGACCTGCTTGTCGTCGACAGTCGCGATCCGCGAACCTCTTGAACGCGACGCGAACATCATGAGCGCATCCGAAGCGCGAGAGCTCATCGCGAGAGCTGGCACGGCTCCCGTTGCTCCCGAACCGCACATCAACGTTGCAGGAAGCAATGAACAGCAGCTCACGTTGCATCGTCACGGCCCCCGTCGCCGGAACCTCACCCTCGCGTCTCGAGGGAGGCCCGGGCCCACACGGAGGTACGTGCCCCGAGGGAGGCACAGGTGCACCTGGAGGTACGAACTCCGAAACAGGAACTGCGAGCCCCTCCCCTCGCACCACGAACCGCGGGAGTGCACCCCGCTGATCCCGCTGGGCAACCAAGACGTGCGCCCCGCCAACCGCCGGCAGCGCTTCATCGGCATACGCGTGCGATGCGAGGGTAGCACGAGCGGACTCAACTCGACACCCGATCAGTGCCCTGATCACTTCGACCTCCATTGGCATTGGTCCTGCCACCGTCGGACCAATTGGAACCAGGTTCAACACGGGCAGCACCAGTGCCCCGGTCATCTCAACCTCCCCTGCCATTGATCTTGTCACCTCCGGACCAATTGAAGGCAGGTTTAACACGGGCAGCATCAGTGCCCCGGTCACCTCAACCTCCCCTGCCATTGGTCTTGTCACCTCCGGACCAATTGAAGGCAGGTTCAACATCGGCAGTATCTCCCGTTCCGGGTCGCTGGGATCTCTGTACCCAGGCTGCAAGACTCGACCCGGGGCGTTAAAGTGTACGCCATGTACCGAACACCGTACCGGCAGTAGGTCTTGACCCGGGACGCAAGGGTCGCTTCGTACACCGCCATCCATGACCGTTATGATGGCCGATGACTCTCGGCACACACACCGTAGACGTCCCCGAGTGCTCAGACCGGTCTGATTGACTGCATTGCAACGCTCGGCCACGACCCGCGCCGAAGACCGTGCGCGCGGTCGTGCGCGCCTGGAACACCGCGCTGACTTCCGAATCATCTGCTGCGCACCGACCATCGAGACCCCGGACATTCCTCAGAGCTTGCGCGACGTCCGACGCCGCGTCCGAGCTGAACTGCGTGTCCTCGTTCTTTAGCCGTGACCTCGCAGAAACCATTCCCGAGATTTGTCGTCCCTCAATTAAACGAACTCCGAGCGCGGCCGTTGTCCACTCGACGTGACCGAAGTCGACTCCGACGAAGGCGGGCACGCGTCCGTGCGCCGTGCCCCGACTTCCTGTCATGCCTGAGCTGGCCGTGTTGGCGAGCCTCCTGGCTCCGGAGCCTGTGCGCGGCGTGCGAACCTGCGATACGCTCTTCGCGATGCGCTCCTCCGGAACCTCGAACCGCGCGGGGTGCGCTAAGTTACTCGCTGCCGATCCGAACTCAACCACTCCTGCACACGCCGATCCAAACAGCCTCGTCGCCAAACTGTGGTGTCGTGGTAGTGGTGCTTCGCAGGCAGACACGAGCGGGGGAACAGTTCAACACCGCTTTATTGCACGAGCGGGAGCGTGAGCGCACGTTGCCCGTAACTCCCCTTTATTACGTACTCGAGCACCCTACAAGCCACACGACTTACAGGCCCCCGGGCCACAACGGCTACAGCAACCACTACAACGCCTCAGGCGGCGCGCACTCCTATATCCCTTGCACACACGTGATCACGCCGACCACTCCTCCACATCATGACCTGCCCCCGCAGGCCTGCTACACCACAGGTAGATACGTAGGCCTAGCCTTTTTGTTTTCCAATCTCTTATAAAAAGTGCAACAACAACACTGACGACACCACACTACTCACTCTTACTATCCACAGTTCTGTTCGTTCAGTTCAGAATATTCCAGTGGACTCCACTGGACCAACCGATGACTGTGCACTATATGCAGGAATAATGTTTATATGTGTACGACATAAGATAAACGCGGAAGGAAACCGGAAATATCGCAATCGCACATGGCGATTATTTGACGAAGCAGTGCTAAACACCGGAAATATCAAAAACACAACAACACCGTAAAAACTTCATATGACTGGACACCTGTCCCGTCGTGTCGGCTGCCGATCAATATTCGTGTCAAAAGAAGGATGGCGTATATCAAAGTGCTGGATAACAATGGAGATCTCTATTGTTTTCCAGCACTTTGACGTATATTAAACATATAACGATATGCCATCCGATATTTTTCGATTCTGATAGCTTCTATGACCTAGGCCTATGGCGATTTGCCGATTTGGTGGGGACATTCGGCTATGAGTGGGGGTACCTAAAAAGCTATGCTATGGGCAGGCAGGCGGGCCGCGGGTGGGCAGGCAGGCAGATTATATAATAGGAGTCACAAATCGAGAGTTAACGAATACCAAGCACGAGAACGACCTTTACAAGCATGAGTTCCTGTTACTAGGGTGTAGTGTTCTCGGGTCAGGAGGGATTTTTGGCTAACTTTGAAGTCACGTGACGCGAAAACGAAAGCGAATATCGAAAATCCGGCCCAACCAAATCTAGATATTGTCCCATAGATTCATATGCCACAATCAAATTCAAGATAACTTAAGAAATTTAGGAGGAGATAGATTTTGAAAATCGTCATTTTGCAACTACATGAAGCAGTTTTCGCAAAATTCAAAGTCACGTGACGTGTACATATTCGAAGATATCGGTATTCTTTTGAATGGACATGAAAGACAAGGTCAGCTGCTATGCAATGACACCATTCACTAACTTTTACCATGCCCAGTAGAGAATATATCGCATCCTGAAGGGAGGGCAGTTTTTGCAAACTTTGAAGTCACGTGACGCGAAAACGAAAGCGAAATTCGAAAATCCGTCTCGACCAAATTTAGATATTGTCCCATACATTCATATGCCACAATCAAATTCAAGATCGCTTGAGAAATGTAGGAGGAGATAGATTTTGAAAATCGTCATTTTCGCATTTTTTGCCAACTTTGAAGTCAGGTGACACGAAAGCGAATATCGAAAATCCGGCCCGACCAAATTTAGATATTGTCCCATAGATTCATATGCTACAATCAAATTCAAGATCGCTTGAGAAATGGTGGAGGAGATAGAATTTGAAAATCGTCATTTTCGCAACTTCAAAGGCCTCGTGACCTTGACCTTCGGTGACCTTGAAAGTCATACCATCGTGTATGTCTCATCGACCTCTATCAGGATCACTAATGACCAGATCTCCCGCTTCAACTTCATTGTGAACAGACGGACGGATCGAAGGACATCGACACCCATATTATTAGGTCATGCTCAAAGAGATGACCTAAATAGATTGACAAAGCTCAGCTTGGGAATCATATTGAGAAAGAGGCAGCGAAGGTTGACCCACCATCAGATGGAATGGCCACGATAATTGATGGCATGGGTTTAGTTCAGAAAATGAATGGGGACAATCACACATTTGCTGAAATGTCACAGAGGATCTTGAACTATGTACTCAACGAGGGGAAGGGAAGCAGCAGAATTGGTGTTGTGTTTGATACTTAAAAGGACAGTTTGATAAAAAATGCGGAGCGGATGAACCGAGGCTCTGCTGAAGGCATAGTCTTCAAAGAGATCTGGGCAGGCCACAGGATAAAAAATTGGAAAAGGTTGTTGTCAAGTGGGGAGAGTAAGAATAATTTCATCGAATACTTGTCAAGTCGTTTGAAGGATCCATCATGCCAAAACAAACTCTTAGACACAGAACTTTTCGTCACATCAGGCGAAAAATGTGTAAGGATGGAAAGTGACCGGGTAGAGGAGGTTTCCGAGCTTGAGTGTAGTCAGGAAGAAGCTGATACTAGGCTGATTCTGCACTGCAGACATGCTGCTTCTTCTTTTTCAAAAGTGATGGTTATATCAGAAGACACTGATGTCCTAGTGCTCCTTCTTGGATTTCATCTTAAATTGGGAACAAGAGTACTGCTGAGACGAGGAAAAAAGAACAAAATTCGCATTATTGAAACCGCCTTGGAACAATTCTTGGGAAGGATGTGTGTAATGCTCTGATCGGACTGCATGCCTGGACGGGCTGCGATACAGTCAGTGCATTTGCAGGACAAGGAAAAGTAAAGTCGTTGAACAAGATTCGGAAAGATGAAAGCTGTAGGAGAGTGATCTCTGACATTGGTAAAGACTGGAAGCTCAGTGATGAAACATTTGCTCTTGTTCAGGCATACACATGCAAAATGTATTCATCGAATACAGAGATCAAAGAAGTCAATGCACTCAGATATGAACTGTTCAGGTCCAAACGGGGTGAAGTGACAACAGGACAATTGCCACCTTGTCGGGATGCGTTGTATCAGCATACTAGAAGGGCTAATTATCACGCTTCCATATGGAGAAGAAGTCTGGAGAACAAGCCGTATGTTCCAAAGCCAACTGATGGACATGGTTGGACCGTCACTGAAGGGGATGTAGCAATTCAATGGCTTACCATCCGACCTGCACCAGATGTTGTCCTGTCTTTGTTGTCTTGTGATTGCTCCCGAGTGTGCAAGAAAGGCACATGTTCATGCATAGACAATGGTTTATTGTGCACACTGGCTTGCGAGTTAAAGGAGTGTGCTAATTGGAAAGAGGATGAGGATGAAGATGATTTCACGCAAGACGTAGATGACAGTAACGATGATGGTGATTAGTGATTTGAGAAGACTCTGTTTATTGCCACAGGCCTTCCTGAAGCATTATAACCAACTTTCTAGAATCAAGATAGATGCTAACTTCACACTAAAGTGGACTTTTGGTCAAGCTTTCAATTCATGGGTCGTTATAAGTATTTTCAAGAATGTTTCACGAAAACTCGGCCAAAATACCTCATTTTTCGGATATATTTGTCATTTTTTACAGAAAACGACTTGTAGAAACCACTTTTATTACACATGAGAGGTATTTGTATGTAACTTCGAGCAAAATGATCTCAAATAAAAGGTTTTAATCCATTCCAATGATGAGTTATTACATTTTAGTTATCTTTCCCTGTTTCGTCGGAGGGAATGGCGGCCATCTTTGAAAATGGACACCGTAGGGGTATTAAGCTACTGAAATGAAACGTCCGCTTGACATTTTCTGACATCTGAGATGTCAAGCTACCCAAAAATCACAACGGCGTTTATTCAGTCGCTTGATACCCACTTTTCACCTGGCTCATGGACTATATATAGAGCCTCGCGGCTCTGAAAACACCATTAAACACAAAAGAGGAAGAAGAACACCTGGTCTCACATCAAAAGAAAAATTATTCACAATAGCGAGAGTCTAATAATGGAGCACCCACCTCAAATAAGCTTGCGTGGCAAGTTTCCCTCGTATGTCATGTTCAAGAGGAAGACACTGCCCAAAGACAAGTTTCTAGCCGGCGCCATTATTCGTGCGCAGCAGAAGGGGTGGACAGACGAGGGACTTGTCGTGGTGACTATCTTTTTACATGCATAATTTTCTGCATGAACATCCGATACAGGCAGAATTAATTGCCAAGCGTGTTCCTTACATGCTGGCACTATGCTAGCAAATGCTGGACAGTGGGGCGTGATTTAAAACTAGGAACAATCAATCAACCCCGAATACTTTTCTATACAATGGCAGGAAATGGATTTAAAAGGAAGAAGAAGAATCTCACGAGAGCGAGGAGCCACATGGGACGGTGAAGCTTTAAGAAGTACCAGTGGTGCTCGGTTCTTTTGGCTTGCTTTGGTTCTCTTCGTTCTTCCTGGTTCTCCTCGTTTTCCCTCGTTGCTATCAGCAGTTCCTAACTTGCTTCCCGCAGATTACTCGTGACGTGTTTCCCACAGGGATTTTCAACCCGGATTCCAAGGAACATTGGCCACATGCATCTTGGTTGAACTTTCACCGTTACTCCTGTTGCTACATTGGCTGAGCATTATGTTGACTGGGGGACTGCCGGCATTCATCGGGAGGATAAAAAAGATCGACCTTCTGATGATGTGTGGCTGGATCATCAAGGTGTGGGAGGAGATACCATCGGACATCATTAAGCGAGCAATTCTGAAATGCTGCATCTCCAACAACATGGACGGTACAGAGGACGACATCATTTGGAAGTAGGAGGCTGCAAATGACAGTGAAAGTGACGTGGACTTGCTCTACCCTGATTTGGACAAGGGGTTAAGTGCCGTCTTTGACGAGGAAAGCATCGACAAGGATTTCCTTGGGTTTAGCTGAAAAACTTCATCAAACCCAAACGGCCCTTTTCAGGGCCACAAATCCACAAGAAATATGTATGATACCGGTATGAATCCCTTTTCTTCCTTTTTCTCGGAACAAAAAAAATCCTCTTTAAAATATTAAAAAAATAGGAAAGAAAAAGAAATACTTCTTGGTATCCTTTCCTCTCTCTTCACTTCTTGATAATGAGAATAAGACTGTCAGTCAAAATTCAGTGGACATGGAAGTATGTTGATACCTACGTCACTTTGTTCCATACAAAGTTCAAACATATTATGTACAAACATATTTAGGTCTAGATCAGAAAATAAAATGATCAATATATCAATTTATTTTGAAGATGAAACATAGGGGAGCGGTTAATACACTGGAAAATACGGTACTTATTGGCGCAAGACATTTGAGTTTTTAATTTTCAATTAATTTGTAAAAATTTCTAAAAACACATTTGCACTTTGTCATTATGAAGTATTTTGTGTGGATCGGTGACAAAAAAAATTATATTTAATCAATTCTTCGTTCAGGCTGTAACACAACAAAATGTGACAAAAGTCAAGGGGTGTGAACACTTTCTGAAGGCAATGTACGTTAGATCCTGGGCAACGCCAGGTACCTTTGTGGGAGGAGGGAGGGGAAGGGTTGAGGTGGAAGAAGGGACGGGAAGGGGTGGGAAGAGGAACATGGCATTGGGAAATACCAGGTACATTTGCTAGTGTATTATAATGAAAAGCATGTGCAGCATACAGAGAACGCTGTTTGTAACCGAACCCTGTTATTCTCATTCGGTTCTATCAAATCTACATTGTGTCTCAGTTCATCACACAGTCTGGCATAAGACATTTGCACAAAAAGGCAGTTTTCTACTATAGTGACAATTGGTTCAAGAATGATGGAATGTTATGAACAGCTTGAAGGACAATTTTCATGTTTTTTAAAAAATAACTTAGCCAATGTGATGAATGGGTGATAACTAATAAATTTATGCTGAATGAATAAATATCCATACCAGGTGGGGGCCCAAATCGACGCTGTCCATTTTCCTGAATCATGTTGTATCCAGTTCTCTCCATGAGTTCCAGCAAAGCATCTGTGTTTGTTTTGGCCCGTGTGCCTTGAGCTAAAGGCATTTCTGGAGATCTCAACAGGTCAGGAGACCCAGCTGTACCTATAAAAAAAAAAAAATATATATATATATATATATATATATATATATATATATATATATATATATATCAAAAATGTTGCTTGCATATTCTCTTGGATTCCATTCTTACATAATACTTCAGAACAGCAAATCACGTTTCCACGAGGAGTTGAACATCAAGCTGCAAATTAGTTGGGGTCAAATTACAATCTAGTGTGGTTTCAATTTGAATTATGACATAACATTTGTACAGATCAGTCTCTTTTATGTTAACATTTTCTGAGTTTCCTTTGCAATTTAGTAATTCACAGGGAGGTATTTCGAAATCATGCATCTAATACTACTTCCAGTTTTTAGCTCACCCAGAACGCATTTAAAAAAAAATTTAAATCAGGGTCTAAGAGGTCTACCGGGGATCAAAGTGGGTCCAGGTTTGACACCGCCCCCCCCCCCCCAAAAAAGTACTGTATTTGCTTTCTTCTCCAAAACTATACAGACAATTTCGATGAAACTTCACCACAAACTTCATCACCAATGATGTACCGAAGTGTATTCATGGCATTAAGAAAATCAGAGACGAATGGAGTTTATGGGAGGGGGTCAAAGTGGATCCAGGATTGACCCCCAAAAGTATTTGCTTTCTTCTCAGAAACTACACACAATTCCAATAAACTTAACCACCTGTGATGTACCAAAGTTTGTTCACGACATTAAAAAATATACCATCAGAGATGGGGAATCCCCCGCCATTGAAAAATAATTGAAATCAGATAAGCGGTTTTCCATTTATTACAAAAAACATTTTTTTCAAGATGGCCGCCCAGTCGGCCATCTTGGATCCGGCCATGCCCAAAATCAATGGGGTTCTTCCTTTTCAGGTGGTACATGGGTGACCCAAATTTCAAATCGATATGGCGAAAAAACATTTTTTTTAAAGATGGCTGCACCAGTCGGCCATCTTGGATCCAGCCACGCCCAAAATCAATAGGGTTCTTCCTTTTCAGGTGGTACATGTATGACCCAAATTTCAAATCGATATGGCGAACAGTTTATGAGTTATCGCACTCACAGCTATAAATGTTGACGCCCAGCCAGCCAGCCGGACGGACGGACCGCCCAGTCGGCCATCTTGGATCCGGCCACGCCCAAAATCAATAGGGTTCTTCCTTTTCAGGTGGTACATGTGTGACCCAAATTTGAAATCGATATGGCAAACAGTTTATGAGTTATCGCACTCACAGCTATAAATGTTGACGCCATAAATGTTGACGCCCAGACAGCCAGCCGGACGGACGGACCGCCCCAGTCAGCCATCTTGGATCCGGCTACGCCCAAAATCAATAGGGTTCTTCCTTTTCAGGTGGTAAATGTGTGACCCAAATTTCAAATCGATATGGCGAACAGTTTATGAGTTATCGCACTCACAGCTATAAATGTTGACGCCGCCACAGTCGGCCATCTTGGAGCCGGCCACGCCCAAAATCAATAGGGTCCTTCCTTTTCAGGTGGTACATGTGTGACCCAAATTTCAAATCGATATGGCAAACAGTTTATGAGTTATCGCACTCACAGCTATAAATGTTGACACCCAGCCAGCCAGCCAGCCGGACGGACGACCCGGGTGATAACAATATCTTTCCGCCACGCGGCGGGGGATAAAAATTGGGGTCTAAGGGGTTCTTTGGGTGGGGGGGAGGGAGTTGCCTGCCAAAATATGTATTTGCTTTCTTTTCTGAAACCACACAAACGTTTTCGATGAAACTTGACCACAACCTTCGTCACCTATGAAGTACCAAAGTTTCTTCACGACATTAAAAAAAATTGGGGTCTAAGGGGTTCTTTGGGTGGGGGGGGGGGCGTTGCCTGCAAAAATATGTATTTGCTTTCTTTTCTGAAACCACACAAACGTTTTCGATGAAACTTCACCACAACCTTCGTCACTTATGAAGTACCAAAGTTTGTTCACGACATTAAAAATAAATAAATAAATAAATAAAAGAGTCTGATTGTTGTCTGGGGGTTGCCCACCAAAATAAGTATTTGCTTTCTTCTCAGAAACTACACAAACGTTTTAGATGAAACTTGACCACAACCTTTATCACCCGTAATGTACCAATGTTGGTCCACAACATAAAAAAGAGGTTTGAGGAGGGCTACGACCGTTGCTCCTGATCCAGGTGAGCTTCGGGGACCCACAGTGCTATTTTTAGCAGCGTTCGCTTAGCGAACTCGGCGTTGTTGTTGTTCTTCTTCTTCTTCTTGTTCTTCTTCTCGTGAAGACAAAACCTTAACCTCTAGGACTCGGCTCTTGTATATACAAGATCCGGATCTCCTTAAATACTAAGCACATGTACACATCCTCGCATTGACGGTGCCTTTTGAGAGTGTCTATCATGAACTTTTAAATATATTCAGACATTTGCTTTAAACTTTCAAAAAGTTCACGTTACTATTTAAAGATTATTCCATTTATCGTATTGTAATTTCGTAAATACACTATATATCGTAAATACGTAAATACATTATGACGGGTCTCGCTAATGGCTTAATCAAGGCACGTTGACGAAATATCGGAAGTTGTTGTTTTTTTTGTTTTTTTAGCCGACAAAACCTTTAGGATACTGCTCTTGGACACATTTGTCCTTGTTTAATAGTCCTGGCAGGATGGCCTCGAGGTACACACACTTGCCCCCAAGTTATCCAGCCACTCCAGCCAGAAGTACAAAATTCAAAAAATTATATCTATAAAAATTCCTTCGACATTCAAGATATTCAGACAGATTGAAAGCATTGAAGTTGCCTACACGAGTCTTTGGGGGGAATGAGCTGACCTCATCCAGATCATCAAAATCGTTAAAAGAATCGATCAAATTGATGTGCAGAAATTATTTATGATGGATGAGGGCTCATGAAGTAGAGGCCACGACACAAAGATAAGGAAACAGCACTGCAGATCCCAAGCAAGAGAAAATGCTTTCACTATCGGAAGAGTTGCCAAGGAAAGAAACAAGTTATGGCACCTGACTAGACAAAACTGCCAAGAATATGAATCAAGCTCGGTTTGGAATCTGAGTTCAAATTGCAAGAGAGTCTGGGCAGACGTAAATTTCAAGCTCAAAGCTCCAAATCTGGAGTGAGTAATGTTGTGGGCCATTCTGGAAAGTCATGTGAATTAGATCGTGAGAAAGCAGACAGATTGAACAGCTTCTTCAGCAGTGTATTCACAGATGAGGATCTGTGTTCATCTGCCTCTAATGGAGTAGCACTTTTATGGCTCTGAGTTGGGTGACATCCCAATCACCACAGACAGTTAAAATTATAGCTTCTTGCCAGAATAGTCAGGTGGTTTAACAAAAACATAGGGGCAACACCCTTGGGCGCTCACCTGGTAGGCATGACTCACAAACTTTGTAACGAAAGGAAAGTAAATACCTATGAATTTTTTTTTTTTAATGCCATGAAAAAACTTTGGCACATCACGAGTGATAAATGTTGTGTGTCAAGTTTCATCGAAATTGTGTGTGGTTTCGGAGAAGAAAGGAAATATATATATATATATATATATATATATATATATATATATATATATATATATATATATATATATATATATATATATATATATATATATATATTTTGGGGGGCAACACCTCCTTATAGACCCCGATTTTTCTAATGTCATGAACAAACTATGGTCCATCACGAGTGATGAAGGTCGTGGTGAAGTTTCATCGGAATTGTGTGTGTAGTTTCTGAGAAGAAAGCAAATACCTATTTTGGGGGGTAAATACCCATGATCATCACGCACGCCTTAGCACCATACAAGCTACAGCTGGTCTTGGATTATATGAAACTACATCCATTCTATCTTGCAATTAATGGAGGGAGTGAGTCAAGAGTCAAGTCAATGTATCCATTTATTGTGCTTCTTTGACAAGAACCAGGGCGAAGTCACGCCAAATCTCTGGAGGATGTGTCTGATATCAAACTGTACAGGATTGGGCAGCTTCGAGTAAGTGGCGGAGAAATATAGAGCAGATAGAATCCCATGGGAAAACACAGTGGCTCTGAGTGTTGACAATGCAAGCCTGAATCTTGGAAAATGCACAAGATTCTGCACACATTTCAAGAATAAAAATCCTAATGTATTCAAGGGTGGATGCAACTGTCGCATACGACACAACACGGCCAACCACCCATCTGACGACTTCACTCTTACAAGTCGCTTCTCAAGTGATCATTTCCTACTTGACCTCTACTCCTACTTTGACAAAGTACGAAACAAAAAGTTGAGTTCAAGGAATTCACTTCATTCTGTGATCAGAAGTACGGAAAGATTCTCAAGTATGGATCAACTCGATGGCTCAGCAGGGACACATATAAATAGGATCCTGCTATAGTATTATCATCTGAAGAGTAAGAGTTACTTTGCAAGTCAAAATACCACCAAAGATCCTTGACTTTGACGGCTCTAAAAACACTTTAGAAATCCATGGACTAAAATTTATGTCATTTTTCCAGTCTATTCTGAAAACGTTTGTCGACACCAACAAAAGCCTGGTATTGGCTTAGCAGTTAGGGTGGCTGGCTTGGGATCCCAGGCCCTGAGTTTGAGCCACTGTTACCACTGAATTAACGCCAGCTGGGGTTGACTCAGCCTGTTATCCTTCCGAGGTCGGCAAAATGAGTACCAGTGTACTGGCAATAGGGTATTGCATCTGCGGCACAGCTGTGCCCTCAGCCAATGATGCTCCCCACAGCCTCGGGGAAATGAGTACAAGTGTACTGGTAATAGGGCATTGCATCTGCGGCACAACTGTGCCCTCAGCCATTGATGCTACCCGCAGCCTTGTGCTGCATATGAAGGAGGAGGAGGAGGAGGAGGAGGAGGAGAATGAGGACACCATCAAGATCTTTACATTTGAGGAACCTAAAATTCATTGCACCAAGACAGAACTGACATTTCTACAAGGTTTGTTGGGTCATTTTCTGAAAGAAGAGGCATATCATGGAAAGGAACTCAGCAAAGTAGATGTTGATGATCCAGATTTGATTCAGGACAAACCTTTCTTGGATTTTCAAACGACCAATCTGATGCGACACGCTGATCTCTTACCATCTGAGATTGTGAAAATCGAAGATTATTGTCGTAAATTTGATCAAGAGGTATTCAATTACGCACTCTCCCATGCCCCACTTCAGGATGATGTGATGTGCTATGTATAACTCGTTGACTTTTCCATACGAAGAGAAACTGAATTTGATGGTTAGATATTTTGTTTAAAGTTTCGCCGTATTGAAAGGCAAGCTGTTGAGTGAGGAAGATAATCTATATGAGTACATGGCATACAGAATACTGCCAGATACAGCCGTTTCCGATCCAAACTAAAGGTTGGAGAAGACCTGGCGTGAGATATGGTTGATGAGAAGGGCATATGGGGAACCACGATTTCGCCTTCTGTTTACAGTGGTCAGCACGTACTTGTCCTGCCCCACAGTAATGCCGAAAAGGAATGTATCTTCTCACAAATTCACAAGAACAAGACCGATTTCCATGGGCGCTTGTCAAATGAGGTCACCCTGCTTTCTCTCCTCACATGCAACACCAACTTCTTTAGTAAAACCCGTTTCAGAAGTTTGATCCACCGAGAGATCTCATCTGAAAGGCCAAGAAAGCCTGTGGGGAATACAATGCCGAGCTCAATCACATGAAGTGACTCATCCGTCAAATCTTGGCCATGCTAGTTTGATTGATCTCTGCTCGTGTGGTGCTTCACGATCGTTGAGATGAGTCCATCGAGTATTAGACTGTAAGTGGACATTTGAGTGGAGTTCTGAACATCTGAAAATCCACCATAAGTCAATAAACGACTTTCTCAGTATTCTAGTGCATTTTGTGTCACTGACAACCTCTCGAATAGTGTTTTCACCACGTTTGGTTAACCCATTTGCTTGCTGCATTATTTACGGCTGCATGGTCCCCTGTTGCTTATTTTTTTTTTCATAGGGCTGTGAATTTCAAGTTTTTGTGCTTTTTTATACTTGTCTATTTTTTAAAGTTTTTGTAGCTTTTGGATATATATTATTATTTTTTTGTATTTCTTTGTAAATATTTTTTTCTTCCCCTCGGGGGAGGGGACATGGGCTTGGTAAAAAAAAAACACGCAACATCAACCACACAAAACCCCTTGATGAGACCCCCACCAACAGCACTCATCAATGCTCAAACTACCTAAAAGTCCTGTCAACATCCCTATACCCCTCTATCTCCATAACTTCCAGGTACCTATCTAATTCTCATTTAAACTTATCTACTTTTTCTGCTGCAACTACTTTTCTCGGGAGACCATACCATGCATTAACTACTCTCTGAGTAAAAGACCCCTGCCTTACTACTGTCTTAACTCTCCTCTTCTTTACTCTCAGGCTATATGCATGGTGTTGGCTTAATGGTTAGGGTGGCAGGCTTTGGATCCGAGGGTCCTGAGTTCAAATCCTGCTCAGCTGTTGAATTAATACCAGGTGTGGTTGAGGTTGACTCGGCCTGTCATCCTTCCGAGGTCGGCAACATGATTGCTAACTTGTTGGTATCCTGCGTCGGAGGGGCGACCTGTCCAGGATTGTGCCCAATAGCCAAGGAGACTGTTTTAGCAGCACCGACGCTCTGCACAGAGTGTGGTGCCAATATCCTCCTCCTCCTCCTCCTCAGGCTATGGCCTCTGGTCCTATCACTGTCTACTCAGTTGAATAATTCATCTGTAATTATTTGATCGACACCTTTCATTACCTTAAACATCTCTATCATATCTCCTCGTAACCGCCTCTTTTCTCGTGAATAAAGCCCCGTCTCCTTCAGCCGCTCCTCATAGCTGAGTCTAGCTCGGTCCGGAATCAACCGAGTAGCCCTGCGCTGAACCTTCTCTATGGCATCGATGTCCATCCAGAACTGTGGTGACCAGAACTGCACACAATATTCTACATGTGGCCTTCACTAAATTCCTGTACAATGTTAACACCATCTCTGTTGATTTATAATTGATCCCCCTCCGAATACAGTCTAAAACCCTATTTGCTTTACCTCTAGCTGCCTGGCACTGTGCTTCCTGCTTTCCTCATATTTATCACCAACCCCAGATCCTTCTCCTGTGTGACACGCTCCAAAATTACCCCTTGCATCCTGTTGGTTCACGAGTCAGTAAGTGACCACTATATTCGTTATGGGTGTCTGTCTGTCTGTCTGTCCCGAGCATAGCTCCCGGTACTCATTTTGCCGACCTCGGAAGGATAACAGGCTGTCAACCCCAGCTGGTGTTAATTCAATGGGGAAAATGTGGCTCAAACTCAGGGCCCTGAGATCCCAAGCCAGCCACCCTAACTGCTAAGCCAACACCAGGCTTT
Source organism: Eptatretus burgeri (assembly GCF_056783735.1). Taxonomy (NCBI): domain Eukaryota; kingdom Metazoa; phylum Chordata; class Myxini; order Myxiniformes; family Myxinidae; genus Eptatretus; species Eptatretus burgeri. The sequence continues at coordinate 38,704,266 of NC_140975.1, forward strand.
TGTTGGTGTCGACAAACCTTTTCAGAATAGACTGGAAAAATGATATGTTTGGGTGGGAGGTTTATATCATGATCTAGTTGTGTTTTCCTGAGAATGGGCATGGTGCTCCCATTATGGGCAGAGCCACGCCCAAAAAACGTGTTTTTAGGGGGTAGCCGGTTTCAAGTTACATCTTCTCCGAGGGGGGTTGTCGAATCTGGCAGGGGTTTCGGTATTTGGTTAGCCCAATGGCACCTGCATAGCCCCACGGAGCTCGATTTTTCATTTTCGTCCCAAGGTCAAGGTCACAAGGTCACGAACTTAGAAAATGTCAAAAAAATCCATAAATTGGGCATTGAGCTCCTCGGGTTTTCAACTGTTTCGAATGAAAGTTGGTATGCAAGTAGTGCTCTTCGAGTACTACAACATCATCATTTACGTTTTTCCCGATTCCCGCCATAAAAAAATTACAAAGGCGAACTACGTTTAGGATTTAGCAATTCGTGGTCGATTTGTAGTTCTCTTCAACTACTACAACTTTCATCATTTACGTTTTTCCCGATTCCTGCCATAAAAAAATGGAAAATATCACCGCAAAGCGGGCGTAACCCCTCAGCCCCTTAACGCAAACCAATTTCAAGATGGTGGCCATATTGAAAATCACAGCACACCCATTTTCGAAAAGAACCTTCCTCTACTCAACCCCAACACATCCAGCAAAAATGGATTTAATCGGACAAGGCGTTCTCCTCGAAATTGACGGAAACCAATTTCAAGATGGCTGCCGTGGCGGCAACAGTGATAATCGCAGCATGCCCATTTTGGAAAGGAACCTTCCTCTACTCAACCCCATTATACCTCGCCAGAATAAAATCAATGTGTGAAGCCATTCTCAAGTTATTGTCCGGAAACCAAATTCAAGATGGCTGCTCTCGCCGCCATATTGGATATCGGATTGCGCTGAATATCGAAAGGAACCTTCCTCTAAACACCCCCATTATATCACACAAAAATGAAATCAATAAGTCAAGCCGTTCTCAAGTTATTGTCCGGAAACCAAATTCAAGATGGCTGCCATAGCCGCCATATTGGATATCGCATCGCAATGATTATCGAAAGGAACCTTCCTCTACCCAGCCCCAACACACACTGCAAAAATGGATTTAATCGGACAAGGCGTTCTCCTCGAAATTGACGGAAACCAAAAGTTGACGGACGGACGGACGCCCGGGCAACGCCTGTGACGACAATACCCCTTAGCCCAATTCGGGCTGAGGGGTAAAAAAGGTGAACTACGTTTAGGATTTAGCAATTCGTGGTCGATTTGTAGTTCTCTTCGAGTACTACAACCTTCATCATTTACGTTTTTCCCGATTCCCGCCAGTTTTTCCGTGGCGTCACCTCGAAGGTCAAAAAATAAAAAATGCGAACCGTGTCCATTACTCGTGACCCATCGCCGTGTCCAGACTTGTAATCTCTATTTTCATTGCAAGAAAAAGGTTTTTTTTGAAAAAAAAACCAGCTTTCGATTCCTACCAACCCGTTTTTGGCGCCTTCAACTTGCCACGTGTACATATATATATATATATATATATATATATATATATATATATATATATATATATATATATATATATATATATATATATATGCATCGACCAACACTCAAACAGGTGTGTTCGTCTCAGAAATAGATTCAAAAAAATAGTTTGATGTATGTACAGAAATAGATTCAACAAATGGAATGCATTATATCAATGCGATGAACGCCCTGTCCTCTCTCAAGTCTCAACCAGAACAAAATGGCTGAAGCAATTCAACCGAATTACGATAACGAGGTAAAAAAAAAAAGGAATTCTTCAAGCCTCACCATTCAGAGAAATGTCCTTTTCTTCAGCATCCCAAGACCAATTCATTTTGGAAGTGAACGGATGGGTACAAACGTTTGGTCGTGGTACAATTCACCTCAGTTCCTGTGAGGAATTAATAAGGGAAAAGTCACACGGAAACGGGAGGAAAAAAAAAACCAAAGGAAGCGCCAACGGCTAAAATCTCGCGCGCAAAATTAATTTCCCATTTTTTTTTCACTTCGACCATACCAAACCGAAATATTTATTTGATGTCATTCCACGAAAATTAATACCAAAAAAAAATAACAACAGAAACACCCAGTCTGAGGATATTCGAACGAGATTTGAAAAAAAATAAATATATAAACTGCTTAAAATTACGTGCGTCTGTAGAAACGTGCCGACGTGGCTGGATTGTCGATGTACATCTCAATTTCGAACATAACAATGTATCCCTGTCCGTCGGTTTCTTCCCGATTTTCCGCTTGTCTGTAGGAAAATAATTTTAAAATCCGAAAATATTCCCGTTTGTGAGGTACTTGTCAAATTAAATGTGGCGGCATGGCGGATGTGGCGGCATGGCGGATGTGGCGGCCCGCCCCAGGGAGCTCGGGCGATCGCCATTACCACACGGTTTTGAGTGTCGAGGGTGTAATTGGCTTTCCCGGATTCTACCTGACTAGTTAATGACGATGACTAGTTAATCGAGCTAGGAAGAGTACCGAAGGGTGGTCGGAACCTTCCAAAGTATTAAAGATCCCCTCCACCCCCGAAGAGCGCTATTACAAACTAATGGCGAAAGATTCGCCTTCTGATGCCCCTTAACATCATTAAACCCTGACAACCCAATTAAAATGGCTTCACTGATTATAATGAATTGGGAGATGCGTCCGGTGCCAAAAAAAACCTCAGAGCCGGCGACATTTTCATCACGTGTAAAATCAGTTGACCAATGGGAGAGGGTGGTGAATGCCTCGTATTTTTGGCGGGCTCCGGGGCGTGTGACTAATTCTGAGGTATTGTTTCGACCTCGCCCTCGGTTGAAGGCCTCGGGGTACCGCCTCTTGTTCCGGAGGTCCTGATTGATGTTCTCGGGAGACCAATACGTACCCCCGCGTGCGGTCGCGCTGTATCAGCAGTCAGATGTGACCGAGCGACGTTAACATTCTCATGCTGATGCCGATTCACATACCACACTCCTCAACATACAGCATCGTATGCAAATCCAACAATGCAAAACAAAATACAAAACAGAGAAATAAATGCAAAATGTTTTATTCAGGACACGCAACACAGGGTATATACCACAAAGTAATGAATAGACCATGTTACAAAAAAAAATAAAAGGAACATAATAAAATATATTCAGCGATAATAATTAAGACATTAAAGGACAGACAGGCGCCAAGACAAACTGGACAAGACAGACAATTCTACGGCCCACCAGGTATCTCGAGGTAATCCCAAGGGAGAGGGGGGGGGGGGGAGGAGCAAAATAACAAAATAATATTTGGCAAGATATAAAGAAAATAATGTATCCGGGCGTAGTGGCGTGCGCCTGTAATCCGGCGACTCGGAGGCTTGGGTTGGAGGATCGCTTGAGGACGGGGGCTCTGCACTGGGCAGGGTGTAAAGCAGCCCGGAATCATGGCGAAACCCAAATCCTGATCCCTGTGTCGTAAGAGGCGACCAGGGTTGCGTCAGGAAGGGCATCCGGCGTAAAACCTGTGCCAAATCAGTATGCGGATCATAACGAATGAGCAGCCGAAAGATGAACAGCATATAAAGAAAATAATGTGTAAACGAGAAAGGTGAGGAGGGGGGGGGGGAAGAAGAAGAATTCAGGCTTGTTTGAGTTGACGTTCCAATGGCCTCGCCCCAGCCACAGGCCTCAAGACTGACACTTCACCACCACCCCTATCTCTCTGGAAGGGTTCTAAAACTTCGCCAACGAACGAACCAGAGCAATTCCTGCAACACTTTGAAGCCACACATTGCTTCAGGTCGGCTCAGATGACACTCAGGATGAGGAAATGCTTCTGCTTCCCAATGAGGCTCTCCTCTGCTTCAGTGTCTTCAACATAGACAGTGCCTCCAACAGGTGGTCCTTGGAGGGATCACTCCCTCAATGAGGTCTTACAGGCCAGGTCTCTCATCACACAGGTCAGACGCGCGTCTTTCGTTCATTTCCGCCTTTTTCAGTCCCTCGCTCCTATCACTCACCTTTTCGTCTGCCGCCGTTCGATGACATCAAGAGCCTTTTCACAGATGTGGGAATTGTTGACACCCGCCGTCTCGTCACGGTCAGGGACGGGGTCAAAGTCAATACTACCTCGGTGGTTCTGTCTTTTGATAACCCAGTCCTTCCTCCAAAAGTTTTCCTGGAATATCAAGTCTTCACTGCACAGGAATACATTCCAGCTCCTTTTAAGATGTTACAAGTGCCAAAAGTTTGGTCATACTTCTCCAGCCTGGAGGGGCAAACAGTGCTGCAGCAAATATAATGGAAAGCACGAATACGGAAGCTGTACTCGTGGAGAAATGTGTTGTGGTAATTGTGGTGGAGACCACAGTGCAGCCTTCAGAGGATGCCCTGAATTCCAAAGAGCTACCCAGATCCAACAGGTGAAGACACAGGAGAAACTGACTTATGCTGAGGCTGTCCGGATGGTCCCCAAAATGAAGAAAACTACGACTCCTGTAAAAGTGGTTGAGAGCAAGTCCAAAACTGAGGGCCCGGTTGACGTCCGAACTGAGTCGGTGGGTGTTCAGACCGAGATGAAAGATACAGAATGCTAAACTGAGAGAACAATCACCGACATGGTTATGAATTACACAAAATAGGGGTTCATTGGTTTAATCACTGAAGTAGGGAGCTGTACAGCTCAAGCAGGGAACAGATCGGAGAAAATCCTTATTATTTCCGCTGCAGTCGTCAGACATCTGGGTTGGGAGAGGTTTTCTCCCAAGATTGATTTATAAAATATTCAGTGAATCAGGCCATAAACACAGAGGGTTTTTTTGTCGCCCAAACACAACGCCCAAATAAAGGTGTGCGTCAGCAGAACGTGCTTGGAACAAGCTCGTCCGTAGAGCAGGTACTCTGCTGGCGCTACATTTCTAAAATCCTCAGTTTTCGTCTGATTGACTTGAAATTTGAAGAGGATTCGCGTAATATAAGGTCACCGAGTTCAACCACCATTTATTGTTGAGGCCAACATAGACCAAAGGTCAACATAGGCCAAACTTGTTGGTGGAATTCCGAAAATCCTTAATTTTCACCCGATTGACTTGAAATTTGAAGAGGATTTGCCTTTTTGGTCATTGAAGTCTATCACCCATTATTTTGAAGGTCAAACTTGTTTCAGGGATTTTACAAGTTTCGTCCTGTGTGTGACATCTTGATTGTTTGTTTGTTTGTTTGTTTGTGAGCAGATGAGTTGGTGAAGTGACAACAACAAGCTGATTTGATTTTGGTTCAGGTTCGGATGCAGATCCGGCCTATCGGTGGGATACAAAACGTAAAACTGTTCATCTGGCAGAGGTATGCGCTCTACCAAGTGCCGTTTGAGTTACCTCTGCCACCGAAGGTGGACAGAGGTTATGTTTCACCCCTGTCTGTCTGCTTGTCTATGAGCAGTGTATCTCAAAAAGTTGTGCAAGGATTTGGATGAAATTTGGTGGACAGGTTTGGTGTGTGACAAGGACGAAGTGATTAGATTTTGGTGAAGATTCGGATTGGAATAGTAGGATTTAAAAAAGTGATTCTTCACCATTGAGAGATGGGGCCAAAAACTATATATAACACGATGTCTCAAAAAGTTGTGGACGAGTTATAACAAAAGTTGGTGGATGAGTCGATTAGGTGACAAGAACAAGCCGATTAAATATGTATGTGCTCTACTATGTGCCATTCTAGTTAATATCGTGTTATGTCCGTGGGACAGCAAAGACAAAAGAATGACGGATGGTTCCAAGAAATGATCAGCACATCTTTACTCTGCATCCCAGGCAGATACTGTGCACACCATACAGAACGCGACAAACCACAATCCCTTGTCGATTATTAATATCATAAATTACTGTACATACCCTTCCCTCGAGTTGGACAACATAATCATTCAAGTCCTCTGGTGGTTTGGATATTCATCCCGAACATCGTACAGGTGTTACAGAAGACTCAACACCCACTGAAGGTGTGACATTTGCTGTGGGTATTAGTGTTACCATTGTTGTTGACTGCACATCAACAACTGTGTCCAACCCTGGTCTATCTATCAAATTCCTGAGTATGCAACTGATCAACATGACATTGAAATGTTTGGCCCGACTCATTTACAACGTGATATGATACAGGGCCAGTTTGCTTCAAAAACAACTGCTGGTATCCATGGTGCTCCTATGCTGTATTCCTGACACACACATTTAGCTGTTCCTATAAATTTCTCGAGGTTCCACTATGAAACCACTGCTTTTCCTGATACTTTCCTACCTGTACATACAACCTGGGTTTGATCAAATCAAAAGGCAATGTTACATTTCTTTGAAATAACAACTGTGTTGGAGAAACTCCAGTGACTGCATGAGTTGCAGCATTATGCCTTAGCTGAAACCAAGCAACTTTGTGAAACAACTCATCCGTGTCCGTTGACATCGTTTTCACGGACTGTTTTAAAAATCTTACCAAACATTCTGCAAAACTGTTACTGGCAGGATGTAATTGAGCTGAGGATTCCATTACAATGGTAAAATGTCCTGAATTCAGCAGAAGAAAAACAGGTGCTCTTGTCTGAGACCAAATGTTCGACTAAATCACTAAACCATGAGTTTTGAAGAAAGCCATGATGTACTAAATATTGTTGCCTTTGTCGATATTGAATTTGAGAGTACGATCCTAATCTCTACAACTTCTGGGAAAGCATCGACTGCAACAAAAAGCATTTGTCCCATAAATGGATCTGCATGGTTTGGTTAACCCTTTCATGCATACCACTCCAGGATGAGTCTCGTGGAATTCTCCAAACAACCGAGCTCGACCTAGTTTGGGTACAATCACTCTATTTACCCACACATTGCACTCGCTATTCGTTGTCAATGCCGAGTTCTGCTTGTTTATGGAAAAACGGTCACAACTCATGGGACAGTGATTTATTTGGCCAACCGTACCTGTCTATACGGAATGATACACCTGACACAACAAGGGCTCCTTTCTCGTCCGGTCTCATATCTGTGATGCTGTGATTGGTTCTGAAAGATTGTGCATCAACTGCCGGACAAACTCAAACTCGGGTACCTTTGGGGTATCTGGTAACCTTCCCTTGGGTCACAATTAAAGTGTCACAATTACCACCGGCCTTACCAGGTTTGAACCTCAAAGTTTACGAACATGCACTGAGAGTAATACACCAACAAATAACCCAACCAACTGCTGTAAAAGCTTGTTTTCACCCAACAACCCCCCAAAAAAGGCTTGTTGTCAATATGTATTACAACCTGACGTCCATAAACATACTGGTGAAAATGTTTCCTTCCAAAAATGATGGCTAGCCCTTCTTTATCAATCTGCACATAATTACAGTCTGCCAGCTGAAGCGATCTCGACACAAACAACACGAACAGGACGTTGACTACTGTTTTCCACGTGACAGTACAGCCCCAACTCCATATGATGAAGCATCTACCGATTGGACAAGGGCTTTATCACTACTATAGTGAATCAAAACATCAACAAATGTAATCAAGCGCTTTGCCTCCTGGAAAGCCTAACTCCGCTCCACACCGCACTTCCATGCTTATGCCTTTACGAAGGAAACGGTTCAATAACTGTGGCAACACTTGGCAAGAACCGATGGTCATAATTCAACATTCCGAGGAAACCTTTGAGTTGCAAAGTATTCTGAGGTGTGGATGCCTCCACCATGGATGGACTATTTCACCGGCTCAAAACCGGTCACATCAATACGATAACCAAAATCAACAAGTGAATCAGCCAAACAGACACATTTGGCCTTGTTCAGATGAATCCCTGCTGGCCTCCACTGACAGAACACTTCCTACAGAGAAAAGGTGGGACAGGTGATCCATATACTGACCGGTTCAGGGTTGCTCCATGTGAATGTCACATCTACAGCTGACTCATTCCACCTCAATGAAAGTTAAGTTTTCCGAACAGGATACATCGTGTTTTTTCTGTTATATTTTTGTCCCTGTGCGCTGTTCGTATTTTCTTCGAATATTTTCTGTGATAACTTGTACCTTGTTCTTGATATTGTTGAATTTGTTGTTTCATGTAGCCGAGGCCTACTCTGATAGTCAGCGAGGCCTACTCTGATAGTCAGGAATTCAATTGTCTCGGTTTTGACATTGTTTTGTCCTTTCGTTTCTCTGTTTTTCCTGGAAATTTTTTGTCCTTTCTGCCTTTTCAACATTATCCTGTTACCCCCTCGCTTCAAAAAACAAAAAACGCCCAAAAAATTATTTCACTCCAAAACATGATTTTATTCTTTTCTTCTCCTTCTACTTTCTGTAATCTCTCTTCTTCCTCTATCATTTCTTTGATATCTTCAATGAAGAAAACACTTCTTCCTTCTTCCTTCTTCCTATAAAAGTATTTTAAAGCATTAAAATGCTTCACATCCCTTATTTCTCTGGCATCATCAACCCAAGTGTTCTTGTTCATCACAATATATTCTTCCTCTTCTTCACAAGCATATTTTGCAAACATGTCTCTCACCAAAGCGCTTGATCTATCATCTTTCCTCCAGTTCCTGCAGTTTGACATTTTTCCGTGCTTTTCACCAAAATTCTTTCCACCCATCCGATAGCCTTTATCTCAGAATGTTAAATATGGGAATCTTGAGAAGTCCAGTTTGCAGAGGTGATCTGTGCACAACAATCAAATCCACTTCACATTTTTAGTGTCAAACCTCTCCATCAGCACCATCCGCCAAATCTCCTACAAGCCTACCTCCTTCCAACCCCACCCTTTCTATATGTGTCCCCCTCTTCAGCATCCGTCCACTTCATGTCCCACCCCCCCTTTCTGTACCCCCCCTCCCACCACCATCACCCACCTTCTCCAGCTTCCCCCTCATCTCATCTTCTCCAAGCTTCCCTCTCACCTCGACCAATCCAAGCTTTCCACTCAACCCACCCTCTCCATGCTTTCCTCTCAACCCACCCTCTCCAAGTTTCCCCCTCACCCACCTCCCCAAAGCTTCCCCTCAAACGACTCACTCAATTCTTCCTCCTCAAACGACTTACTCAATTCTTCCCCCCTCAACGGACTCACTTAATGCTTCCCCCTCTCTGCTTCCCTCTCAAACTGCCCACTCTCAGCTTCCCCATCATCCTGCTTCCCCCTCTTTGCTTCCCCTCGTCCCACCCCTCATATCTTTCCCCTCATACCGTCCCTTCCCATCTATCCCCCCACCCCGCACCCTCCCATCCTCTCTCCCATCACGCCCATACCATCTTCTCCTCCATCCCACACCTTCCCAAACTCCTCCCCCCCCCCCCCGTCGCTCATCCTCCAAGCCTCTCACCTGTCCCACACTCTCGCAATGCCTCCTCCACCTCAAACATCCCCCACCTCCTCTCCATCCTGACATATCTAAATCCAGGCTGCTGCTGACAGGCCAGACATCATCTGTTTTACAGAATCCTTCCTCCCACAGGACCTCCCTGACTCCTTATTGGCTCTCAATGGCTATTGTCTCTTTTCCGATTTGATAGGCCTGAATCCCGCCCTAGTGGTGAAGTTGCTCTTTTCATCAAGAACTCAATTTATCAGTGTCCGTGTACTGATCTCACACCTCCCAACCCCCAGGAATGCTGCTCTTGCACATTCTCTCTCTGCCCTTTTCACCTTATAATTTTCCCCAGATCATCTTCCATCTGGTTGTAAATCAGCCAACATCACTGCATTACATAAAAGATGCAAAAACCGATTCCCTGAACTACAGATCTATCAGCTTAGTTCTAATCATCAGCAAGGTTATGCAATCCATCATCGTAGTTGATATGACATTCTTTCTTTTCTCCACCAGCCTTATCTCAGATCACCAATTTAGAATCAACCAGGTCACTCCACCTTGGACATGCTGCTTCTACTTATCCAACAAATGATGGCTCTCAATGTCAGACATGAGATCAGAGCTGTCTCTCTGGACATATCTCATGCTTACTATACAATCTGGCATCCTGCCATGCTCTCTAAACAAAGGCAGTGTTCTGGTCGCAGTCCTATTCCCAATCTTCATCAATGATCTCTCTAACTACCTGGAAAATCTGCTTTATCTATTTGCTGATGACTCCACTCTCTGCCGTGACATCCCTCATCCTTCAGAGAGGCAGGCTGCAACCTCTTCCTTCTCTTGAGACCTTGACAAAATCACAAGCTGGTCAAACACTTAGAATACGTCTTTCCATCCTGACAAATATCTCTCTCTCTCTCTCTCTCTCTCTCTCTCTCTCTCTCTCTCTCTCTCTCTCTCTCTCTCTCTCTCTCTCTCTCTCTCTCTCTCTCTCTCTCTCTCTCTCTCTCTCTCTCTCTCTCTCTCTCTCTCTCTCTCTCTCTCTCTCTCTCTCTCTCTCTCTCTCTCTCTCTCTCTCTCTCTCTCTCTCTCTCTCTCTCTCTCTCTCTCTCTCTCTCTCTCTCTCTCTCTCTCTCTCTCTCTCTCTCTCTCTCTCTCTCTCTCTCTCTCTCTCTCTCTCTCTCTCTCTCTCTCTCTCTCTCTCTCTCTCTCTCTCTCTCTCTCTCTCTCTCTCTCTCTCTCTCTCTCTCTCTCTCTCTCTCTCTCTCTCTCTCTCTCTCTCTCTCTCTCTCTCTCTCTCTCTCTCTCTCTCTCTCTCTCTCTCTCTCTCTCTCTCTCTCTCTCTCTCAGGACCATCTGGCACCCCTCTCCCCTCACCCCATGCACATTCTCAATAATCCCCTTGAGGAAGTTCAGTCACTTAAACTCCTGGGTCTCACTATCAGCCATGATCTTTCTTGGGAAAACCACGGTTAAGTTGGCCTCTAAAGCCAGCCGCCAACTGTTTGTCCAAGTCTTCCTCGATTTTGTCCTTCTCTGCTGTTCTTTTTGTTCTGTTGCATCCTGATTTGTTTAGTTTTCTCGCTCTTCCATGAGCCTGACTTCTACTTTCTGTAATCTCTTGAATACATAGTTGATAAAGGTACAAAAGTAAATTAATTTTAAAAAAACCCAGGTTAGACAGCTTAGAGGTGAGTGTGTGTACCTCTTGGCCATCTCACTGTTTTTATACATTTACATATGTGTGATTCAGCTTTGTCTACTAACAACTCGACATTGCCAGGAATGCATTTGAGAAAGGGCATAATTAGGAAGTGTTCACAATTTATTGACACAGCTGTTTGCTTTATATGATGATATAGTCATGCATGTAATCGCTTGGGGAAGACGATAGGGAATAAGGTTGCCTAAAGGTTTCCAAAAGTGTTCATGTGGCGTCATCAGTACTATTTTTTTTTACTAAAAAAGAAATTGTTTGCTCATTTATAATGCTTTAGTTGTTGAGAAAACAATGAAAAGTGTATTTACAAGTTTGTCACAGCATTTTTGAAAGTACTGTATCTGTGAACTGAACAAAAAGCAAGATTGCCAGCAAGGATATGCATGTACTGTTGGACCTCGACAATCACGGGGGATAAATTCCTGAAAAATGCAGTGAATGCCAAATCCGCGAATGTCGGGGAATTGTTTCATTGGGAAAAAGGGGGATAGGTTCCCAGCGGTTCATGATTCATTAGGGGAAAAAAATCCAGTGAAAAACCGCAAATATGCCAGTAAAAAACCAAGAATATGTGAAGCACAGGGCTGCGAATGTAGCAGGTCATAAAAACCACGAATACGCCTGCAAAAAACCTTGAATACGCCCACGAAAATCTGAGAAAACACCGCAAATATGCCCACGAAAAACTGCGAGTACGTCTGCGAAGAACCATGAATACGTGAAGAACAGGGCCAGGGATGTAGAAGCTGGTCACATTTATTGAACCGCGAATACAGGATAGCGGAACCGTGAATACGTGAAGCACAGGGCCACGAATGTAGAAGCTGGTCACATTTTATGAACCGAGAATACAGGATAGCGCAACCGTGAATATCAGGGTCTGACAGCACTCATTTTATATGCCTGGTGTTGAAGGAGGGGTGGGGGAAGGGAAAGGTCATGCAGTCATAAGAATTAAAAATAAAAGCAAAGTTACTAAATTTGTTCGGTTGCTTTCATTGTTTTATTTTCCAATGAGATGTCTGTGACAAAAGCAATCCATCCATCCCATCCATTGGGACCATACTCTGTGCAGAGCATTGGTGCTGCCAAAGCAGTCTCCTGGGTTATTGGGCACAATCCTGGACAGGTCACCACTCCAACACCGGATACCATCATGCTGGTACTCATTTTGCCAACCTCAGAAGGATGACAGGCTGAGTTAACCCCACCTGGTATTAATTCAATAGCAAAGCAAGATTTGAACTCAGGACTCAAGCATCCCAAGCCCACCACTCTAACCATTAAACCAACACCAGGCATATAAAAGTGATGATAGAATAAGATCGTCAAAGTTGCACTTACAATAAGTTTGTACATTTGCTCTACATTTCCTGTTTGTGTTATTACATTTATTCGTACAAATCAGAGAAAGAAATAATGTCAGGCATGCTCTGTCTTTGTGCAGCACAGCAAGCAGCGAGCCAGACATATTCTGTGACCTCAACATGCTCTGGATGCCATCTTTGGTGTATTTAAATATTTAAAACCTCATAGCTTCAGTTGGATTCACCTGTTTCAGCCCACTTCACCCCTGCCTGAGTGTCCCTTATTTTTTTTCCCCCCCATGAGAGCTGGTCGCCCACTGAATATGCTCTTGCACCATCCTTGAAACAAAGTCACCAATGTAGCCTACTGCAGCCACTTTGAAAGCAGAGAAGGCTGTGAAGTTTGGTGCATCTTCATCGTCATTATTATCATGTCGAGTTTCATCTACCAGATGTCATATCCCAGACAAATGAAACATCAAGGATATCTTTATCCACATGGTGCATCCCTCCCGATATTCTGTGACACTAAATTGGTGTATATGCTTGTAATGTCTTTTGCTGTACAATTGCCAGATGCTTTCACTTTATGATGTATAAGTTGCCTTCATCACACTTGGGAAGTGTGCGTTGGTGAGTTAGTTTGGGCAGGAATTTGTAATTTATTCAGGGTGCCGGCAATAACCGGCTGCCATCCTATCAGGCTTCGGATAGGATAATGAGAGATAAATACTTTGATATTTGGAATCCTGGGATGGATGGCATTCAATGAACCATTAAGCTTGTAAATTAAAAACAAAGCAAAATTATTTTCCCCACTTATTCGTGTTTTTTCACGAAATCCAAACAAAGTTAGAGGTTCATTCATAATGATTTATCTTGGAGGTAAAAAGGTGAATCGCAGAGGGGGTGGTGAACAGATACAAGAGAGTATTGATACATGTATGGAATGGGCAAAAGACTGGCAGATGGAATTTAACCTGAGCAAGTGTAAGGTGTTGGGGATGGGAAAGAACAATGAAAATAGAGATTACAGGATGCATGGGGTAATTTTTGAGCGTGTCACACATGAGAAGGATCTGGGGGTGGTAATAGATATGGGAGGTAAGCAGTCAGCACAGTGCCAGGCAGCTATAGGGAGAGCAAATAGGGTTTTAGGTTGTATTCGGAGGGGGATCAATTAAAAATCAAAAGAGGTGGTGTTAACATTGAACAGGAATTTAGTGACGGCCACATCTAGAATAGTTTGTGCAGTTTTGGTCACCACAATTCCGGAAGGACATAGATGCCATAGAGAGGGTTCAGCGTAGGGCTACTAGATTGATTTCGGGCATAGACTCAGCTATGATGAGCGGTTGAAGGAGACGGGGCTTTATACACTAGAAAGGAGATTGAAGATATGATAGAGGTTGCGAGGATATATGATAGACATGTATAAGATAATGAAAGGTATTGATAAAATAAGTGCAGATGAATTATTCAACAGAGTGGACAGTGACAGGACCAGGGGTCATAGCTTGAGAGTAAAGAAGAGGAGAGTTAAGATGGTAGTAAGGTAGGGACTTTCACTCAGAGAGTAGTTCATGCATGGAATGGTCTCTCTGGAAAGGTAGTGGCAGCAGAAAAAGTAGATAAGTTTTAAATTGGAATTAGACAGGTACCTGGAAATTATGGAGAGAGAGGTACGGGGATGTTGATAAGACTTTTAGGTAGTTTGAGTATTGATGGGTGATTGTGTATGGAGTGCTGTTGGTGGGGGTCTTGTTAAGGGGGGTTGTGTGGTTGATGTGTGTTTCTAACCAAGCCCATACCCCCTCTCCGAGGGGAAGAAAAGAAAAGATAAAAAAAAAAATGACAACAAAAAAATACAAACAAAAAACGACAAAAACAACAAAAAAAAAATACAATTTTTTTCTTCCTTTCATTAATTAAAATGATCTTGGGTTGGTGTGGTGTTCGCGCAGGTATGATGGGCTGAATGGCCTCCACCTGTGTTGGATTTCCTTGTTGTCCATGATGTCACAAAATCATAATATGTCATCAGAGTGCGTTCAACTTTTATTTGACCTGTGTCATAACCTGCAACAACCTTGGGATACCAAGGAACATGCATGCTTTCTCCCTTCCAAAACGTCGATGTCGATAGAAGAAAGATTGAATGTGGAGCCATCTTGGAAATTTTCACACACCTCGTCATCTGGTGCAGTGCAGGTGGCACACATAGCTGTCACTTTCTTTAGTTATTTAGTCATTATTTTTAGACGAAGTTTATCAAACACTTTCACAGTCACCACTTTAGGTGTCATATTCATTACGTACACATATCCCTGTGTCGTAAGAGGCGACCAGGGTTGCGTCAGGAAGGGCATCCGGCGTAAAACCTATGCCAAATCAGTATGCGGATCATAATGGATGATCCGCTGTGGCGACCCCTAACGGGAGCAGCCGAAAGACGAATAACAACAACAACATTCATTACGTACACAGCGAAATATTTAACCCTTCTGCAATGGCCTATGCAAGCAAATACCACTCATCGCTTCGCTGATGGGAATACGAAGTGGGGGAGGAAAGAGAGAGGGGTGGGGGAGAGTGAGGTGGTGGAGGGGGAAAGGGAGAGGAGGGAGGGGGAGCACAGAGAGGAGAGCAAGGAGGAAGGGAGAGCGAGGAGGAGGAAGGGGGAGCGAGGAAGAAGGGAGAGCGAGGAGGAAGGGTGAGTGAGAAGGAAGGCAGAGCGAGGAGGAAGGGTGAGTGAGGAGGAAGGCAGAGCGAGGAGGGGAGAGTGAGGAGGGGTGGGGGAAGGGAAACGCAATAAAACGCACCCAAACAGCAAGTCTTTTTAACTACCATGTTCTATATAAAACCGGGTGGGAGCATTTAAAACCCATGCTCTCTACCTGGCAAAGGTCTGTGTCATGCATGCATGCATGCTCATACATGCAGCGATATTTGCACCCCTCTGGTCGCTCACTCCAAATCTGATTCATACATGCTACACTCTGGGGAAGCTATTTTAAATTCAAAACTAAATTGTCAGTCCTAAATAGTCCCCTTAACAGAGGGGGAGGGTGGGGATGAGGGGGAGGGGTGGTAGAGTGAGGGAGGGGAAGGATAGAGGAGGGAAGGGAGAGAGGAGAGGGGAGGTAGGGGGAGCAAGGAGGGAGGAGGGGTGAGGAAGTAGGGAAGAGCGAGGAAGGGGGAGGTGGGAAGAGCGACGCCTACCAAGCATCGCTATACACTCCGGGAGGAGGGGGTGGGAGCTGGGATGAGAGTGGGAAATGGGGAGGGGGCTTGGGAGGAGGTAAGCATGAAGGGAGGGGTTCTCGACTTGCGGTGGAGAAGGGGGGGGAGGAGTAGTACAGGATTGAATGAAGTGGGGTACATTAAAACAGCACGTGAACACAGCTGGGAGATCTCCGTGGGGTTGGAGAGGGGAGGGGGTTTTGGAGGAGGATTGCGTGAGGGGAGGGGAAGGGAATGCATCATGAGGGGAGGGAAGGGGTGGCAGCGGAAATGAAGGAAGGGAAGGCAGCGAGAGGGGAGGTGAAGGTCGCGCAAGGTGGTGAGGGAGGAAGCATAAAGGAAAGGGGAGGCAGTGTGAGGGGAGGGAATGGAAAGGCAGGATGGGTGGAGGAAGACAATGGAAAGGCAGCGTGAGAGGAGGGGAAGAAGGCAGTGTGAGAAGAGGGGAAGAAGGCAGCGTGAGATGAGGGGAAGAAGGCAGCGTGAGAGGAGGGGAAGAAGGCAGCATGATGGATTCCACAACCTTGCTGATGATTGAGAGAAGGCTCATTGGTCTGTAGATGCAGGGATCTGTTTTTGCACCTTTTTATGCAGAGCGGTAATGTTTGCTGATTTCCAAGCAAAAGGCAGATGACCTTGAGCAAATGAGAGGGTGAATAGAACAGAGAGAGGGTGAGCGAGAGCAGCAGAACAGGTTTTTAGGACACGTGGGCTAATGCCGTCTTGACTGGTTGCAGAGTTAGAGTCGAGGTTTGACAGCAAGCTCTCCATCTTGTCAGGAGAAAAGGACACAGAGTCCAGGAACAGCTAGGTGCAACTGAATAAGGTGGGTACAGAAAGCGATGGGTTTGGGACACAAGATTTAGAAGCAAACATAGTGTTTAGGCATTCAGCCTTTTCATGTGCAGTGTCAACTGTGCGGCCATTTGAGGTAAGGGAGGGGATGGAGGGGGAACATACACGAGAAACAGATTTGATTAGATGCCACCAGGATTTGGAGGAGGGAAAGAGGTTTGAGAGTTCAGACTTGAGATTAGAAAGATGTTGTTTCCTGGCTCTCCTGAGGGTATACATACACTTGTTCCAAGCTTTATGGAAGGAACTGAGATTACCCTCAGTTGGGTTTGCTTTCCATGAAGCCAAGGCAAGTTGTTTCAGGACAACTGCCTCGCCACAAGCTTCAGTGAACCATGGGCAGGAGGAAGGGTAGGACAACTTAAGACAAGATGCGATAAATCTGTGCATGAGCGAGAGCAAATTTCTTTGAAGGAATGCCCAGGATCAGTTGATTTCAGAGAAAGTAGAGATGGCAGGCCAGTCCAGAAGTTTGATGGCTGCTTGAAGACCTTACCAGTCGGCCTGAGTGAAATGCCAGACTCACCGGCGCTGAGGTGGTTCTCTAGTAATAGCCAGAAAGATGTTTACTTTGCCGAGCATGTGGTCAGATGAACCGATTGCAGCAGAGGAAGAACAGCAGAAGTTTTCTGGGAAATTGGTCAAAATCAGATCCAGAAGAGATGCAGTACCATTGGTTGAGATCATGGTTAGGCAGTTGACACATTGTGTCAGTCCCAATGAGTCACAAAAGCCTTTTGCTGAAGAGCCATGGTAGGTGAGGGAGGTACCCACACCCAGCTAACTGGCATGATGGCAATTGAAGTCACCACATATGAGGAAGAGAGAGAGTTGGGATGAGAGGATAGAAGTTGGTCCATGTTTTCAACAAGCACGGTGTAAATGGAGTCATCACTGTTTGGTGGATGCTACAACACACACATAAATATGAGGTGGGAATGGAGGGGAAGCCATAGCCAGAGGTATTCCTGGGGGTGTGGGGGAGTGAGGGGGGAGTGCAAGGAGAGTGAAGCATCAAGTTTTTGATGAAGAGAACAACAAGGCTCAGGATGAGGCTCAGGTCTGTCATACCCTGTATGGAAAGATCTGTCAGGTTTGAGTGAAGGCCCCGGATGTTTGTGGTCCACACTGTTAAGGAAGACGGAGGGGAGGAGGCTTTGGGGGGAGGGGAGGGAGAGGGTAGGACGAGAGAGGTGGGGGAGGTAGGGAGACATGTTGACAGTTTGTGGGGGATTACAGAAGAGCAAGGGGAGAGGGGCAGATGAGGAGGAGAAAAGGCTCGGTGGTGATGGGATGAGGCACAGTGGGGAGTAATAAGAGAGGGGGGCAGAGGGAAGTTGAAGATTGGAGGAGGTGAAGGGATGAGATGGAAGAGAGAGAGGGCAGGGGAAGGAGGCAGCTTTGTGGATGTGAGGGGGCAACTTTGAGAAGGGGGAGTGACTGGGGAGATTGGAGGGAGAAGGGTGAGAGGGGATAGTTGAGAAAGAAGGGTGAGGGGGGAGTTTTTGAGAAAGGTGAGAGGGAAGCTTGGAGGGGGAAGTGTGAAGGTTGGTTTGAGAGGGAGGGGTGAGAAGGAAGCATTGAGAGGGAGGGGAGACAGGCATGGACAAGGGGCAGCAGGGCGATGGGAGAGTTGGGGAGAAGGCAAGAATGAGACTTGGCAGTGGTTTGGTGAAGAAGGGAGTAGGCAGTGGGAGGTACAATATTTGAGGGGTTAGGAAGAGGAGGAGGTGTGAGAGGAAAGAAATAGTAAGTTTGAAATGTTGAGTGGACTGATTGAGAGAGTGAGATATCTGTAAGGTTAGAATGGAGCCCACAGATGTTAGAACACCACACACTTCTGGTTTCTTTGATGAAGTAAAATGAATTAATGAAATAAAATGACTTTATGCACAAAAGAGTTGCTGCTGAATGCAGAACAACCCTGGAGACTTCACAAAGTTCAATCGCTCATTAAATAAACATTGCAGAAAACCCGCCATTTTGCCTGCTCGTCTGTGCACGTCACATGGTACATTGGTTTGGGGTTCGCAGAAACATTATAACTTTTTAATGTCAGTTTTTTTTTTTTTTAGCAGATTTGCTTTGATTTTTTGTGGAGCACATCGCGAAACCTCCGAAAATATAGACACAGATCTGGCAGACACTATGGATAGGCAGTCCCTCTGGGGGGCAGGGCATGAGGTCTTGCAGTGAATGCATTAAATCATATAGCTCAATGAAGCTGGTTAATTTTGGCATGTTCTTAAATTTTTTGTTCCCACAATACAATTCTCTAAATCGTAGATAAAGATAAGTTTAATGTTTTGGAAATTTCACATTTTCTTGTGTATGTATGGAGAAGGAGGGAACATTGCCTTGCTTGCTTAAAGTAAATAGGTATATCGGCTTAGTTATAAGACTCATTATTTCTTTAAATTATCAGATTTCACAACAGATTTCGACACTTATTTAGTCTGAATGATATCAGATCCTAAAAACCGAAATAATATTTCGATGATTTACTTTAACGAGTGCATGCCGGTACGTGAGTAGCCGTACGTGCATGGCTGTACGTGGAAAAAAAAACTTTCAAACCGTGTGCCAGAAACAACAACCACACAGGCCGTTCCTTCGCTCTCGCGTGCCCGTACGTGCGTGGTCGTACGTGCAAAAAAAAACATTTCAAACCGCGTGCCAGAAACAACAACCACACAGGCCGTTCCTTCGCTCTCGCGTGCCCGTACGTGCAAAAAAAAAAAGTTTTTTTCAAACAAATACACAGGCCGTTCCTTCGCTCTCGTAAACGACGACTGGATTGGGGCATTGTGTTTATCTATAAATGCGCATAGGAAATCGAGAAATTATGAGAATACACGAAGTCATCACTATCCGGAAGTCCTACGTTGTAACCCGTAATGGGGAACGCGCTCTTTCCCCATCGGCCACACTTACGCAGCAACGTGTCCTGTCATTGGTTTGGTAAATAAATGGCCATAACTTGGGAACCACTTCTCCGATAATAATATCAAACCTTGAAAAGGCACATAATCAGGTCCCCAGCAATATACCTGGCAAGTTTCAATTAGATCGGACCAGTGGTTGTCGAGAAACAGCGGTCGCAGACACACACACAAAGACAAGCCGGTAGGCGACGAGGGATCCGCTAGGATCGAAGCGCTGGATACGATGCTTTTCATTCTGACCGCTCCACCGACTAAGATTCATTGCCAAGACGTATTGGTTGACATAAAATTGTTCCTCTGCCTGGCAAGATTTTTCCTATTGCGTATTTTACCAACTGGCACTCTACACAGGACTACCATTTGAAAAATAAGACCTGAATCAAAAATCGGCTCGAGTAAAATTTTCTAAATATCTCGAAGTGTTTAATTCCGAAGTCTCATTTCTCCACATTCAAAACTGTAGGACAAGTATTGAAAATAGTGAACGTAGGTCGAGAAAAAGTATTTTTTTCGAATTTTGCGTATTTCAGCCCCAACACCCTTGGTGATCGAATCTGGAAAAATGCTGTGGTTCAATTTAGTTGTAGTTATTAAACTCTATCGATACACCGAATTTGAATGTTCCGGCGTCGACGGTTTCCGAGGTCAAGGTCACTTAACATATTCCCTGGTTCACCACCTTTCCGCATTCGGAGGGCTGCCATTCGGAAACTATGAGAGATAGAGGAACGTTATGCCGTCGCGATAACTAGATGGGGATGCAAGGAATAGGCAGGAGTTGGTCTGGTCACTCTACCTATCATAGAAGCCGTGCTACATCAGTTACCGTTTGGGTTCTTAAAACGCGGTTTTTCGGCCGCTGCATAGCAACGGGTGGTTGCTTAACAATGAAACTCAAGCGCGCACACTCCCAGCTCATGTGGCACCTGTTCACCAAGTTTCATCAAAATCGGTTTGCTGATTTGTGCTGTGGAGCCTCGTGTTGCAGACACACACACACACACACACACACACACACACACACACACACACACACACACACACACACACACACACACACACACACACACACACACACACACACACACACACACACAGAAAACCCGACAATAACGGATATCTAGCGAATCACAACACACAGAGATTGCTGGAATTATAGATAGATTAGTCTGTGAGAGTAGATCATGGAAAAGCATCGCATAATGCATGAAATCGCTCCAAGCTCCTAATTTGAAAAGTATAGCACTTACAAAAGTGATGCACACAGCAATTTGAAGCTATGATGAACAGGCATTCGATATGAGTGAGAAAAGTGAAGAAAAAAAAAAACTTTATTGTTAAGAAATCGTTGCAGCCTGTTCCAAGTCAAGGCATGGTTGAGCAGGTCAAAAAGCATGGCAGCTTCAGACCCCAGCGAGGTAACCCAGGATATGCCTTACGAAAGCATAGAGCAAGGTGGCTGAGGATCAC
This sequence comes from Eptatretus burgeri, assembly GCF_056783735.1. NCBI lineage: Eukaryota > Metazoa > Chordata > Myxini > Myxiniformes > Myxinidae > Eptatretus > Eptatretus burgeri. Next base: position 38,725,170 of record NC_140975.1, read on the forward strand.
CTGATGAAGGATATATTTAAATAAGGCCGTTAATTATCTTCAAAAGGAGTGTTTTAATTAACCCAAACACCCAATTTTCACTCTTGCACTTCCTTGGAGTTTTCTTAGTATGCATGCAAAGTTTCAGGCTGTTAGGTTTCATGGTTTTGGAGTTATGGAGGAGACACGTTGACACACACACACACACACACACACACACACACACACACACACACACACACACACACACACACACACACACACACACACACACACACACACACACTGACATTTATTAGTGGAGAAGAAGATTACAAGATCGAAGTTCATGGAAGGGCAAGGTTACAGGAGTTATTAAAGTGCATATCTCCGTACCTCCTCGTTCGAGTGCAAACCTCCACCAGGCTGAACAGTTTTTTGTTTTGTATTCCACTGATATTCCAAATCTGGATCTTGATCTCCAAAATCTAATCAGCTTGTTCTTGTGACATACCCAACTCATCCACCAAGTTTTGTCATAACTTGGCCAGAACTTTTTGAGATGTCGTTCTATATATCATTTTTGGCCAGTGGTGAATGGTGATTTGGTGAAGTCTTTCAAGAGTGAAGGATCACATTAAAAAAAAAATTCTCATATCCAGATTCGGATCTTCACCAAAATCGAATGAATTCATCTTTGTTACACACCTGTCCACCAAGTTTTGTCTGAATCCGTCCACAACCTTTTGAGATATCCAGTTCACAGACAAACAAACAAACAAACAAGAAAAAGACGTCGTGCAGAGCACGATACTTGCAAAATCCACCCCCTCTCCAAAGGTTCCCATGGATACATCAAATTGTCCATTTCATTAAGATTAAAATTGACAATCTTAATCAAAGCTCAGGTCAATCGGATGAAAAGTGATTATTTTTCAGATGGAAATGAATGATTTCAGAAGTTTGACCTTGAGTAGACCTTTGACCTTTTGATCTCAAAAATAGTTGGTTTCCCAATTCAGTGATGCAATATGCAAATCCTGTTCAAATTTCAAGTCAATCGGATGAAAAAATGACGATTTTAGTAATTCGATCTCAATATGACCTTTGACCTCAAAATCATTAGGCTTCTCAGTTGAGACGACCTCTACAATTTGGTAAAGTTTCATGATCGGTTTGGAATTGTGACCTGTCAGCAAATGACTAACAAACAAACAGAGAGAATAACAAAATCAACTGACCAATATACTTGAAAAATCTTCGATTTTGCAAGTGATGAAAAATCACTCATAGAGTGACAACTTGACCAAAAGGAACGGCACTCGGTAGAGCGCAAACCTCTGCCAGGCTGAACAGTTGACATTTTGTATCCCACTGATAGGTCTGATCTGAATCCGAATCTGAACCAAGATTGAATCGGCTTGTTATCGCCACCTCACCAACTAATCCACCTTGTTTTGTCATAACTCGTCCACAACTTTTTGAGACATCATGCCATACATTAGTAGTTTTTGACTCTCAATCGGCTTGTTATTGTCACCTCAACAACTAATCCACCTTGTTTTGCCATAACTCGTCCACAACTTTTTGAGACATCATGCCATACATTAGTAGTTTTTGACTCTCAATCGGCTTGTTATTGTCACCTCAACAACTAATCCACTTTGTTTTGCCATAACTCGTCCACAACTTTTTGAGACATCATGCCATACATTAGTAGTTTTTGACTCTCAATCGGCTTGTTATTGTCACCTCACCAACTAATCCACCTTGTTTTGCCATAACTCGTCCACAACTTTTTGAGACATCATGCCATACATTAGTAGTTTTGGACTCTCAATCGGCTTGTTATTGTCACCTTACCAACGAATCCACCTTGTTTTGTCATAACTCGTCCACAACTTTTTGAGACATCATGCCATACATTAGTAGTTTTTGACTCTCAATCAGCTTGTTATTGTCACCTCACCAACTAATCCACCTTGTTTTGTCATAACTCGTCCACAACTTTTTGAGACATCATGCCATACATTAGTAGTTTTTGACTCTCAATCGGCTTGTTATTGTCACCTCAACAACTAATCCACCTTGTTTTGTCATAACTCGTCCACAACTTTTTGAGACATCATGCCATACATTAGTAGTTTTTGACTCTCAATCGGCTTGTTATTGTCACCTCACCAACTCATCCACCTTGTTTTGTCATAACTCGTCCACAACTTTTTGAGACATCATGCCATACATTAGTAGTTTTTGACTCTCAATCGGCTTGTTATTGTCACCTCACCAACTCATCCACCTTGTTTTGTCATAACTCGTCCACAACTTTTTGAGACATCATGCCATACATTAGTAGTTTTGGACTCTCAATCGGCTTGTTATTGTCACCTCACCAACTAATCCACCTTGTTTTGTCATAACTCGTCCACAACTTTTTGAGACATCATGCCATACATTAGTAGTTTTTGACTCTCAATCGGCTTGTTATTGTCACCTCACCAACTAATCCACCTTGTTTTGTCATAACTCGTCCACAACTTTTTGAGACATCATGCCATACATTAGTAGTTTTTGACTCTTAATCGGCTTGTTATTGTCACCTCACCAACTCATCCACCTTGTTTTGTCATAACTCGTCCACAACTTTTTGAGACATCATGCCATACATTAGTAGTTTTTGACTCTCATAGTAGTTTTTGACTCTTGATTTTTTTTGACTTTTTTGACTCTTGAGAGTCAATGGTTTTTGACTCTCAAGTGAAGAATCACTTGAAAAATTCTCGTATCCGGATTCGGATCTTCACCAAAATCGAATCAATTGGTCCTTGCCACACACCCAGCATATCCACCAAGTTTCATCCGAATCTGTCCGCAACTTTTTTGAGACATCATGCAATATCATTTTTTTAGCCCCATTTCTCAATGATGAAGAATCAGTGAAAAATTAAATAATTCTCGTATCCAGATCTGGATTCGGATCTTCACCAAAATTGAATCAATTTCTCCTATTAGCATTCCCAACCCGTCGGCCAAGTTTCATCGGAATCCGTCCATAACCTTTTGAGATATTGTGCTACGTATCGTTTTTGGCACGATATCTCAATGGTGAAGAATCACTTGAAAAATCCTCGAATCCGGATTCGGATCTTCAGCAAAATCGAATCAATTAGTCCTTGCAACACACCCAACATGTCCAGCCAGTTTCATCTGAATCCGTCCTCAACTTTTTTGGGACATCATGTAATATCATTTTTTAGCCCCATCTCTCACTTGTGAAGAATTACTTAAAAAATTAAATAATTTTCGGATTTGGATCTTCACCAAAGTCGAATTGATTCGGCCTTGTGACACACCCAACCTGTCCACCAACATCATAACCCTGCACTGATTCAGAAGCTCTGGCAGAGACAGCTTGGTTACAACCTTTTCCACATCCATCCAGCACATCATCGAGCACGTGCGCCTTTCTTCTTAAACCCCGACTTCTTCCTCTTCCAAAACTCAATAATCTTCTTCTTCTTCCAATCGTCAATAATTTTCTTCTTCTTCTTCCCTAAAACCACATTAAGACGACGACATTCTATGACGAGACTCCATTGAAGCGCGTGGAACAAAACGTGATGACGTCGAAATACGCAAAGGCAAACCATTGCGTAATGACGTAAAAATGTGACGCAGTGGAGGAAAATGAAAGGGTATTGTGAGGTGAATATATTAATGAGCTACGCGGAACTAACACGTTTTGATGTGGACTTCAAATGGAGTTAGTGTTCTCGAACTGCAGCGAATGCTTATTTTGAGGCGTCAGGTTTGGATATATTTACTGCATTTCCGATTTGCGCCTCCATTTTGGGGGTGTGGCGTACGTTGAATTGCGGCTTTGAGGACGCGACGCATTTATTTAAAAGAAGAAGAAGAAGAAGATTCACTCAGGAACGTTCACTCATCCGGGTACTTGGCGCCATTTTACGATTCGGGCGAGAAGACGAACGCGCTTTGTCTGTGAGATAATCGAAAGTCGCCATGAAGATCTTTGTGGGAAACGTGCCTTTCCAGGCGACGAACAAGGAGCTGCGCGACCTTTTCGAGCAGTACGGTCGTGTGACTGAGTGTGAGATCATCAAGGAGTACGCCTTCGTGCACATGGAAAAGGCCGACGAGGCGGACGAGGCCATAAAGAACCTGAACCGCTACAGACTCCATGGCGCTCAACTCAACGTCGAAGTGTCTCGCGGGCGGCCCAAGATGGTTCCGCCCGGAGCCACGAAGCTCTACGTCGCGAACATCTCCCAGGACGTGACCAACTTAGAGCTTCGCGCCAAGTTCGAGGAATTCGGCGCCGTGGCCGAGTGTGACATAGTCAAGGACTACGCTTTTGTGCACATGGAACGCGAGGAAGGAGCCCTGGAAGCCATCCGTCGTCTCAACAACACCGAGTTCAAGACGAAACGCATCCAGGTAGAGCTGTCCCGAAGTAAGCTGCGGACCTACCCGGGCATGGGTGGGCGGGGAGAGTGCTTTCGCTGCGGCGAAGAGGGCCACTGGTCGCAGGATTGTCCCCGCGACGGCGGCATGCGCAAAAGAAACGGTGACGCGGCCGCGGCTGCAGCGGCTGCCGCCGCGGTGGCGGCTGCGGGAGCGTACGGGGCCGCGACGGGCATGTACGGCGCCTACCCACCGCCTCCGGGTGCCTACCCCCCTCCGCCCCCGGCCCCCATGGCGCCCACGCCCGGTGCCGCGTACGGCTACGGCGCCGATAGACCGTTCGGCATGGTCGACTACTACGAACGCTACCGGGCCCGGCCCACGTTCCCGGGCACGATGCCGTACCCGACGGTTCCACCGGTGGCCGCCCAGCGGGACGTAGATTACTCTAGCCGTGTGGCGGCGGCGGCGGCGGCGGCTCCTACGGCGGCCACGGCGGCGGGTTTCGTGTACGGCCGCGATCGGAGTCCGGTTAGGGGCGGCTCGGCGATGGCGTCCGGTTCGTACGGCTATGAGCGTACGAGGCTGTCCCCGAGCGGAAACAGGTATTTCTTTGAATGTTTCAATCGATGATCATGATCGATGTTTCATCATCGGCCATTGTTTTGAGGATGTTTTTTGATCCTAATGGTGGTTTTCTGGTTGGACAAATCGTCTCGGTGAAATGCACGTTTAAGTGGTGTGATATATTTTTTTTAATCACTCCCCACCCCCCCTGAGTGGTGAGATTTTAAGCACCCCCCCCGAGTGGTGAGATTTTAACCACCCCCCCCCGAGTGGTGAGATTTTAACCACCACCCCCCCCGAGTGGTGAGATTTTAACCACCACCCCCCCGAGTGGTGAGATTTTAACCACCCCCCCGAGTGGTGAGATTTTAACCACCCCCGAGTGGTGAGATTTTAACCACCCCCCGAGTGGTGAGATTTTAACCACCCCCGAGTGGTGAGATTTTAACCACCACCCCCCGAGTGGTGAGATTTTAACCACCCCCCGAGTGGTGAGATTTTAACCACCACCCCCCGAGTGGTGAGATTTTAACCACCCCCCGAGTGGTGAGATTTTAACCACCCCCGATTGGTGAGATTTTAACCACCCCCCGAGTGGTGAGATTTTAACCACCCCCCGAGTGGTGAGATTTTAACCACCCCCGAGTGGTGAGATTTTAACCACCCCCGAGTGGTGAGATTTTAACCACCCCCGAGTGGTGAGATTTTAACCACCCCCCGAGTGGTGAGATTTTAACCACCCCCCGAGTGGTGAGATTTTAACCACCCCCCGAGTGGTGAGATTTTAACCACCCCCCGAGTGGTGAGATTTTAACCACCCCCGAGTGGTGAGATTTTAACCACCCCCGAGTGGTGAGATTTTAACCACCCCCCGAGTGGTGAGATTTTAACCACCCCCCGAGTGGTGAGATTTTAACCACCCCCCGAGTGGTGAGATTTTAACCACCCCCGAGTGGTGAGATTTTAACCACCCCCGAGTGGTGAGATTTTAACCACCCCCCGAGTGGTGAGATTTTAACCACCCCCGAGTGGTGAGATTTTAACCACCCCCCGAGTGGTGAGATTTTAACCACCCCCCAGTGGTGAGATTTTAACCACCCCCCGAGTGGTGAGATTTTAACCACCCCCGAGTGGTGAGATTTTAACCACCCCCGAGTGGTGAGATTTTAACCACCCCCGAGTGGTGAGATTTTAACCACCCCCGAGTGGTGAGATTTTAACCACCCCCCAGTGGTGAGATTTTAACCACCCCCGAGTGGTGAGATTTTAACCACCCCCGAGTGGTGAGATTTTAACCACCCCCCGAGTGGTGAGATTTTAACCACCCCCCGAGTGGTGAGATTTTAACCACCCCCCGAGTGGTGAGATTTTAACCACCCCCCCGAGTGGTGAGATTTTAACCACCCCCCGAGTGGTGAGATTTTAACCACCCCCCGAGTGGTGAGATTTTAACCACACCCCCCGAGTGGTGAGATTTCAATCATCCCCCCGAGTGGTGAGATTTCAATCATCCCCCCCGAGTGGTGAGATTTCAATCATCCCCCCGAGTGGTGAGATTTCAATCATCCCCCCCGAGTGGTGAGATTTCAACCATCCCCTCCCCCGAGTGGTGAGATTTCAACCATCCCCCTCCCCCCGAGTGGTGAGATTTCAACCATCCCCTCCCCCCCGAGTGGTGAGATTTCAACCATCCCCTCCCCCCGAGTGGTGAGATTTCAACCATCCCCCTCCCCCCGAGTGGTGAGATTTCAACCATCCCCTCCCCCCCGAGTGGTGAGATTTCAACCATCCCCTCCCCCCGAGTGGTGAGATTTCAACCATCCCCTCCCCCCGAGTGGTGAGATTTCAACCATCCCCCTCCCCCCGAGTGGTGAGATTTCAACCATCCCCTCCCCCCCGAGTGGTGAGATTTCAACCATCCCCTCCCCCCCGAGTGGTGAGATTTCAACCATCTGCCTCCCCCGAGTGGTGAGATTTCAACCATCTGCCTCCCCCGAGTGGTGAGATTTCAATCATCCCCCTCCCCCGAGTGGTGAGATTTCAATCATCCCCTCCCCCCCAGTGGTGAGATTTCAATCATCCCCCTCCCCCCGAGTGGTGAGATTTCAATCATCATCCCCCCCCCCCGAGTGGTGAGATTTCAATCATCATCATCCCCCCGAGTGGTGATTTCAATCATCCCCCCCCCGAGTGGTGAGATTTTAATCATCACCCCCCCCCCCCGAGTGGGGTGCATGTTGTGCAAAATGTGTTTGCGTGTTTTTTAAAAAGCTTTATTTTATTATGTTTTTTTTTTATTTTTTTTTCTAACTATTCCACTGAGTGTTAACTTTTGATTTTTGATCTGTGACCACGGGCTGCCAGAAATGCATAAATGTGTGTGTATCGGGGAGCGGGAGTTTTTTTTGTCATTCTTCCTTTTGGATCGATCGAATCCCGTCGGAATGCCAGTAGCATTTAAAGATAAACTTTGTGTTTCCAGCCACTGCCGCCTCCACGTGGTTACGTGGCCCCCTCCCGCCCTCCCATCTCCCTTTTTCTTTGTGTAATAGGATCTAAACTGACCTTTTTCAGCAGCCTGGCAACACTGATGTGCAGTGATGTCTGGTTTTGCCATTGTCTAATCTTTTACATTTGTTGTAAACAGGGTCAAGGATGATGCATCTGACTACATGACGTTCCTACATTTGTCAGCACTCCATTCTTGGTGATAGAGGCACACATTGGTCATTCCATCCCACTGCATTTAGGTATGAGTCAACTGCAGGTATTGACTGTAGTGCCCTTTATGAAGTCTCTGAGGTCTACTTGCTTGTTTACAAAGGGCAATAAATGCACAAGCATTGGCATCTTAATTATTTAAAGTGGGCTTTTTATTTTTATTTTGCCAGGGAGTGTTCATTTCTCTCCATTGTAGAACAAATGAATTTTATTATTATTATTAGGGTACCCAGTCTAATGGACTGGGTAACCTATTGTTTTTCTTCTGTTTATTTATTATCTATTTTTAGCTCACCTGTTCGAAGAACAGAGAGCTATAGCGATACCCCTGGCGTGAGCGTCAGCGTGAAAATGTTAAAGTTTTTGGTGCAAGTTATTTTTTTCCTTTTTAATGTTTTTATCTACCACACTTTTTATCTTGCCAAAACGAACTTTTTGCAAGATATGTTAGTCAGCTTGTATGTTTTTTTTTTTTTTACATCATCGGCGAAGCGATATGCTGGTGAAAATTCGTCAAGTAGAATGCTGCATGGGAAAAATCAGAAATTTATTGAGCATCTACACAACAATTCACCGTAAAAAAAAAAAAAAAAATTATGACGTCATAGGTTACTTTGTTTGGCAGCCATCTTGTTTTGAAAAAAATAATTAAAAACATCTCCAGAACAGCTGAACAGATTGAGGTGAAACCTTACAACCACGTTCCCCATGACATCCTTTTACAAATTTGTTAATTTCTTACTGATAGGTCACACAGTTTGGTGGCCATATTGAATTTACCCTAAAACCTTCAAACATCATCTTCTCCAGAACAGCTGGTCAGATCAAGGAGAAACTTCTCAAGTGTATTTTACACGCGTAGGGAATATAATTTTTTTAATGAATAATTGATAGGTCATATGGTTTTGCAGCCATGTTGGATTTAAGAAAAATATTAAATAATATTTTCTCTGTAACTGTTTAATCTATCGAAGTGAAAATTTGCAACTATCTACCATCATGTCTGCATACATGGTAAAGATTGACGTCAAAAGTCACAGGGTTTGGCAGCCATCTTGGATAGAAAAACGCACCATATCCGATTAACACAAAACTTCACACACCTGTTCCCCTACACCATGGGAGGCAAAATGTAAATTTATGATGTCATAGCTCACATGGTTCGTCAGCCATCTTGGATTGAAAATTAGTAAATTTCAAAAATCTTCTTCTCCAGAACGGCTGGACAGATAAAGGCAAAACTTCACACACTTTCCCCAAGACATCCTTTCACAAGTATGTTAATTTCTAATTGAGAGGTCACATGGTTTGGTGGCCATATTGAATTAACCCTAAAACCTCCAAACATCTCCAGAATGGCTGGTCAGATCAAGGGGAAACTTCACATATGTATTGCTCAAGCGTATTGAATACAAGTTTGTTGATGAATAATTGATAGGTCACATGGTTTGGCAGCCATGTGGATTCAAGAAAAAATATGAAATTAATGTTTTCTCTGCAACCACCTATCGAAGCAAAACTTGGCAACTATAATAAATCTACCCCCATGCCTGCATTTTCAGTAAAAACTATATGATGTCGCAAGTCACATGGTTTATAGCCCATCTTGGATAGGAAAACGCACCTTGTCCGATCAACACGAAACTTATCAAGCATGATTCACTACCACATTGGAGGGAGAATTTGAATTTATGATGTAATGGGACACGTGGTACAGCAGCCATATTCGATTGAAAATTAATTACTTTAAAAGTCTTCTCTGAAACGGCAGAATAGATTGAGGCGAAACTTTACATGTATGACCGCCTCTCCATGTTGAACAAAAAGTTCTGACCTCCTTTTGATGTACGACACCGTTTGGCAGCCATATTGGATTGAAGGAAAAAATATTAATGTTTACTCTGGAACTGCTGCATCAATAAATGTGAAACTTCAGAGTTATGATGGAATAGTAATGTGGAATGAAGGGTTTTAATTTCAACTCTATCGGCCTCATGGTTTGGCAGCCATGTTGGATTGAAGGAAAAATATTAAGTAATATTTACTCTGGAACCGCTGCATCAATATATGTGAAACTTCAGAATTGTAATCTTGCCGACATGGGGAACATCGGTATAAAATTTCAGCCAGATCCGCCACTCGGTTTGGCAGCCAAAATGATTCAATTATTTGAATCAGAACTTTTAGATCTTTTTTTTTTCCAGAAGGCTTACTTGGCTGCACCTGCAGGCGTTTGAGGGTACAGGAATTGCAATTCAATTGATACCGATGATTGCACCAGGAAAAATGATCAACTGTGTGCAAAATAAATATACGGAACATGGCCTATTCCTCGGTCCAGAACTTGTGAATCCCGTGTCAGAGAGAAATGTGTGGGGCCTCATTTGGTGGTACTGTATTTGTATTGAAGCTGGACATCTGGGTACCCGGTCATCACTGCCAGCAGTTATAAAGTGGCAGTTCTCATTATTATTATTATTATTATTATTATTATTATTATTATTTGGGGACTCAAATATGTATTATAATCTACGAGTTGAAACCTTCAAGTTTGAAACGTCACAAAGATGCCCCATTGTATTCCCCTATCTAAGCCTTTTCTGACGAGTTATCGATCACCCAGCTCATCACTGTTATTGCCTGATGGGCTAACGGAAATTAAGTGTGAGTGTGATGGCCTCGTACATATCTGAATACTGTAATCGCTCGTGTATAATACCATACGCAGGCCGCTTTTCAAATAACCTTATCTGGGAAATACCAGTTTGTATATCTAATCTGCATCCCCCAAAAAATATTAACTCCAGCTCACAACTAGAAATTTATTTAACTCAAAATGGTGTAAGTTTAGATAAAAGGTGTTGAAAAGCAAACTGATGCATTATAAGTTACCACCGAACAATCTTATTCTTCTGTCGGAACAAGAAGATATCTCTTCAATGTTGAATAAGGTATCCCACAATGCACTGCATTGCATTTTTAAGATGGCACCAACTTATGAATGTCGTTGGGAGAAATCTCAAGAAATAATGCCTTAACCTTAAGTTCTCGTGGCTAATACGCAGCCCAAATGTTACCGTATTTCTCGGGAGAAAAAGTGTGACTTGTGTTTGCACACGAGTGAGATTATCTTGCGTAGCTCTTACACGAGCAATATCAGGCTCGTGGGGTTCACACACTCACATTTAAGCTGTCTAGCTTGGGTTTGAATCCCACCCTAGCTATAAACTGGTATCCCGGTGCTTCGCAGGGTGATTCATCAATGAGTGCCATCCCTCGGATGGACGTTAAACTGGGTGTTCTATCTGTTGGCATTAGTTTGGGTCAATGAACGACATACGGTGTCCTTCATGAAGAGTAGGTGAGCTATTGCCAGCACCCTGAACAAATTACAAAATCCTGTCTTAACCTGGAGAGGGCACTGCATCAGTGGCACAGCTGTGCCCTCACTCGATGATGTTACCCGACCCCACAGCCGTGTGCTGCTTTAAAAAAAAACAAGGAAACCACCAATAACAATAGCTTGGCACGTGGCGTAAGAGCATTCTCGTTGCATGTGTGCAGCTCTGAACCAAGTGTCGATGCCTTTGAAAGTAACGCAGCAAAAGCATTGTGATTTTGATCCAACAAAGTCCAAAACCACTCGGTGTTGTTAAAAATGTACCTACAAAACAAGAGGGTTTAACTTCCCACCTGAGATAGAGTTGATATCGAGGTTTATTGCAGTTTATGAAGTGACTTTTTATTTTTTTTTATTATTTTTTTTAACAAGGCATGTGTGTCGTTGGAACAAACGTCAAATCAAATTTTGTTGTGCAAAGATGCGTAAAAATTTAAATCCTGTGCAAAATGGATTAGAATTGTTCTGACATTAAAGTGCGTTTAACAGGCCTGGGAAGTATTTGCAACTTCTTGGTTTAACGTCAGACTTGCACATTTCCTCATCTGAGAGCTTGGGATAATCTTTTACATCTCCTCCACTGTGCTTTTGATAAAATTTAACATGATGGGCAAGTCTTTTGTAATCGGAATTTGTCTATACAATGGTACGCATTTGTTTTTCGGTACATCTCGCTTTATTGTACCTTTCTTTGTTTCTACAGGTATGATTATAATTGCTGCAGCTTATGAGCAGTTCAGTGATGGACAAAAGAGGATGGATTGTGGAACTTCAAGATTCCCTGCCCCGACTCCCCACCTTCATCCCCCCCCACCCCTCTCAGTGGTTGTGTTTGTGAATGGCAAAGAAGAAAGGGTTAGATTTTGGGGACCATAATCTAAAGGTGATTGATTGGGCCTAGTGTGCCTGTTATAGTAGTGCTAACTGAAGCAGGTCTGCATTATCTCATGTCTGATGACCTGGTGAATTATTAATTGATGTGGAAATAAGTCCATTTTGATAGTTGATTGAGTTTTAACTGCTTAATAGTAACATGCATCAGTTTTTTTTTGTTTTGTTTTTGTTTGTGTTTTCTTTTTTTTTGTTATCCGTATTTCAAGCTTAAGTACTTTGTGAAAATTGAGTTGATCTAATTCAAGTTTGTGCCACCATGCATGAGGAGGTTGCCTTTTTCAGTTGCTGGTTGATATTTACCCCATTCGAGTGGGTCGATACTGTTCTTTTGATGTGATAGATGGGCGCAGATGGGGGTTGTTCTCAATTGTTTGGTTACAGCAGCTTTGCATAATTGTGAATTAGCAACCTTGCTTTGGTTTGTCCTTTTAGGGTTTTGCCATGTTATACCTTGTATGCTTAAGGCAATTCCTCACAGTGCAAGATGCTTTGCTGTTCTTTTTATGTAATAAAGCACTGGGCTCAATTTTTCAGTTTGTTGGCTGCATCAAGGCCTGGAATACAAGTTCCATCGTTGCATGAGGGATGGGTGGTTGTATTGCTTTAATGGATTCAATATTGTTCCAAGTAAATTGTGTTTGTTTGTTTTTTTTATAATGTGTGGAAGTTTTGGGCAAATATAAATTGGAGATTTTGGAGCTCAGGATAGCCTAGACTCTGAAGGGATGCACACTCACCTTGAAGCTGGACCATGGAGGCATAACCGAGTATAGCCCATAAAGTTGTGATTTCAAAATGCTCTAATTTTTAGATCATGACCTTTGTGAATTTTAACTCTACAACCCAATTAACCATTGTTATTATTGTATCCAATATTGAAGAATTTTTTTGTTTTTGTTTTTGTTTTTGTTTTGTGCCCAACACTTGAATTTCCTGCCTCTGCCTCAATCAGCACAATGACTTTCAAAAAGTTTTCTCCGTGTGTCGCTGGGCCTGCTAATCCTGATCTGGATTGACTGTCACAGCTGAACTGACCATTTTTCCATTAAGAATGCCAGAACTTCAGCACTAGTTGCAGGTTTGTTTTTGTATGTTTCTACAAGCTGAGCACCTGGCTTTAACATCACATCCTGATTCGGATGACAACCACATATGTGTGGGACATGATATAGGTCAATTTTGCTTCACCTGTCCCTTAAGTTACACAGGTTAAACTGCTGAAACTAATTTGTATTTTTAAAGTCCTATGTTTATGAGAAAGCAACTTGAAAGGAAGGTAATTAGATGCATCAAGACATTTCTATCCAAAAATTGTTACTCATTCAGTTTGTGAAGTGTTATAAGTTCTGGAACATTTCCTTTCATGTGACCGTAAAAAACTCATGTTGAGTGACGTCGGGAGTTTTCTTTAATGGTCACAATTATCCCTGCCTTATTGTGGGTTGACCGAGGGAGGTTTTGGCCCAAGTCTTTCACAAACCGGCTGGCCAGGCTTGATGTTCAATTAAGGTTTGGGCAGGAATTTGTTCATGGTGTCGCTAATAACTCGCCAACACTTTGTGAAGGACACAGATCTTTTAATGTCGGTAGACGGGACACCCTGTGTAACGTCTGTCTATTCGAGGGACGGCGCATTGATGAATCGGCCTGCCTGTAAAACAACAGGATGATCGTTTATAGCTGGATTGTATTGACATTCTAAACCAGGCTGGATAGCTTTGAAATGAGTGTACACATATATTGGTCATCCTCCCAACCCTCGCATAACTATTCAATGAATCTTCAAAACATTCTGTGAACTTTTCATTGAGATGAGACATTTTCATTTATCAATCAACCTGGGGGAAAAAATAGAACAATATAATCAACCTTTTTTGTTGCGCTTTGTAAAGGTGTCACAATCGTAAGACTCAAAAACATAAGTGAACAACTGCATCGGGAGGCTACGCTTCGAACAAGTACCATGCAGTAATTGCAATCTTTAACGACTAACTCGATCACGTGCATATTAACACAAAGGTTTGTTGCTCTTTTTATTTTATTTTTAAACCATTGCAATTTTTTTGGGCTGCATTGTTTTTCTTTTTGATAACTTGATAAATGAGAATTGCACTCGTGGAGCCCATAGTCTCGCTTTGCGCGTTCATTCTGAACAAAAGTACCATCGTTAACTGAATACGCTGCTATTATGGCCCATATACCTGTATGCTGCACCCCATTATGTCAGTTTATTGCCATGGGTTATGTATGAACACCATAAATTTATTTCTTCACACATTGGATCAGATCAGATATATATGAAGTTTCAGATTTTTCAGATAAGGATCTCAAGTCAACTTTTTATGGATGAAATACCACTTCCCTGATTGTCATCGCTATCACCCTATTTCACCTTTGGGAATTTGATAAGCCAAATTTAATGTTTTTTTTTCCTTGACCAGTTTGGGAGACGTCAATATTTTTCCTCTAATCCAATATGGCTGTCATACCATGTCACCAATGGTGTCAGAGTTTGCAATCAAATATTCTCCATGGAGGGTCTCTCCCATGTTTAATGTTTCGCATTGATTCGACAAGCGGTTGCAGAGAACATTTTAAAATTGAAAATATATAGATACACACTAACAGTCTCGCATTCCCTTCAGGGCAAGACCAACAAGAACAGCACTCGGTAGGGAGAATACCTCCACCAGGTTGAAAAGTTTACGTTTTGTATCTCCTGATAGGCCCGATCTGCATCTGGACCTGAACCAAAAATCGAATTGGCTTGTTCTTGTCACCTACCCACTCATCCACCAAGTTTCGTCCGAATCCGTCCACAACATTTTGAGATATCGAGGTATATATCGTTTTTGGCCCGATATCTCAAATGGTGAAGAATCGCTTTAAAAATTTATCATAATTATCCGGATCTTCACCAAAAATCTAATTAATTAGTCCTTGTCATACACCAAACATGTCCACCAAGTTTCATCCAAATCAGTCCACAACTTTTTGAGATATGCTCACAGACAGACAACAACCTCCGGCCACCTTCAGGTGGAGGTAATTCTCGCTCTGGAGAGCTTTGGTTGTTGTAATAGCTCCTTGTCCAGACTTCCTTATACAAGTGCCCCCCTCCCTCCCCCACCACCACGAGGGTTGGTTGACAACCGATTTCCCCCTGAACACGTGGCACAGTGCACGTTTCTTTACTGACACCGGACACGGCTGGAGGGAAGGGGGTCCTGCGGGCACAATGCCTCACAACACCCAACACAACCCACATCTCCCCCAACCACCCCCAAACCTTCCCCACCCCACCAGGTTCCACATCCTTAATAACAATAATGCGTTTGGCGGTGTAGCTGGTTGTGCGTCCGTGGTGGGTGTATGCATCTGCCCCTCTAATTTTTCGGTTTTAATCCATCCCAGCATAACTTTTACTATCCTAAGTGAAAGATATTTTGCACTATATGATGTGTTGCGATAGGTTTACAAATCTTTTGAGGTGTCGGAGATTCGGATGAATTCGGCAAGGAAAGAAGAGGCTAAATCGGTTGGCATCATTGAGAAGGCCCGAGTAGGCCTCGTTTCCTAGTCTCCGATTATTAATTATCGGTCGATTCGTGTCCGCACAGACGCCGAGTATATCGTAACGGAACGAGCATTATGGAAGATGATTACATGGCCGGGACGTTTGTTAATCCAAAGTGAGTGACCCTTTTCAAACGTGTTTTATATTTAAAAAAAAAAAACGATGATGTTTTTGTTTGAGAAGTATTTATGATTCGTCAGGTTTTCCACATTGGACTTGGAACTCGGACGCTGGACGACATAAGCAGTGCATTTAATCCATCATGGATTTGGTGTGCGCTTTGGAAACACCACATTAATAATAAAAAGCTATCGGCTTATCGAATTTATTTACCTTGGAGAGGCGGTATGGTGGGCCAGGTAAACCATCAGGTTGTTTATATATACACTATTTGGCCAAAAGTATGTTGACACCTGCTCGGCCAACATGTCATTCCAAAATCAGGGGTATTAATATGGAGTTGGTCCCCCCTTTGCTGCTTCCACAGCCTCCACTCTTCTGGGAAGACTTTCCATGAGATGTTGGAACATTGCTGCGGGGATTTGCTTTCATTCAGCCACAAGAGCATTAGTGAGGTCGGGCAATGATGTTGGGTGATTAGGCCTGGCTCGCAGTTGGCGTTCCAATTCATCCCAAAGGTGTTCGATGGGGTTGAGGTCAGGGCTCTGTGCAGGCCAGTCAAGTTCTTCCACACCGATCTAGACAAACCATTTCTGTATGGACCTCGCTTTGTGCATGGGGGCATTGTCATGATGAAACAGGAAAGGGCCTTCCCCAAACTGTTGCCACAAAGTTGGAAGCAGAGTATCGTTTACTCAAGAATGTCATTGTATTGCAGGGATTACAAGGAAATTTTGCAAAGGAGGCGGCCATTCGGCCCATCATGCCTGCGCCACACCAATACCAGATTTAATCAATCTATCGAACCCCCTTTCCCTTCGTGTGCAGCCTTTTCGCTGCTACACTGGTACTCATTTTGCCGACCTCAGAAGGATGACGGGCTGAGTCAACCCCTTGGTGTTAATTCAGCGGGCGATGGGGCTTGAACTCAGGACCCGAGGATCCCAAGCCACCACCCCAAACCGCTAAGCCAACACCATATTTTTAAAGCGTTTTTTGTGTGCTGTAGCGTTAAGATTTCCCTTCAATGGAACTAATAAGGCGCCTAATCCGAACCATGAAAAACTGCCCCAGATCATTATTCCTCCTCCACCAAACTTTACAGCTGGCACTATGCATTCAGGCAGGTAGCGTTCTCCTGGCATCCGCCAAACCCAGATTTGTCCGTCGGACTGCCAGATGGTGAAGCGTGATTCATCACTCCAGAGAACGCGTTTCCACTGCTCCAGAGTCCAATGGCGGTGAGCTTTAATCCACTCCAGCCGGCGCTTCGCATTGCGCATGGTGATCTTCGGCTTGTGTGCGGCTGCTCGGCCATGGAAACCCATTTCATGAAGCTCTCCACGAACAGTGCTTGTGCTGACTTTGCTTCCAGAGTCGGTTTGGAACTCAGTAGTGAGTGTTGCAACCGACGACAGATTATTTTTCCACGCTACACACTTCAGTACTCGGCATTCCCATTCTGTGAGCTTGTCTGGCCTACCACTTTGCAGCTGAGCTGTTGTTGCTCCTTGATGTTTTCACTCACAATAACAGCACTTAGAGTTGACCGGGACAGCTCTAGCAGGGCAGAAATTTGATGAACCAACTTGTTGGAAGGGTGGCATCCTATGATGGTGCTTGTTCAGTCACTGAGTTCTTCAGTATGGCCCATTCTGCTGCCAACATTTGTCTACGGATACTGCATGCCTATGTGCTTGATTTTATACATCTGTCATTAATGGGTGTGGCTGAAATAGCCAAATCCACTAATTAGAAGGGGTGTCCGCATACTTTTCGCCACGTAGTGTGTATATAAAGGGTGTCCCAAAAGTCACCTTTGGGTTTAGAAATTAAATAACATTTCTGTTTTTTTAATAATTTTTGATTATTTTTATACCAAAAGAAAATTTAGAAAATGGAGATAAATTTGCTTTATTTATGAAAAATGATGCAACTTCGATGTCCTCCATTTTCGGCTTCGCAGAGACGGGTTCTTTCGACAGCATTTTCCATAACATCGGACAATAACCCTGGCTGCAGCCCTCAAATTTCTGTACAGATGTTGTCCTTGAGCTGCTGAATTGTATGGGGCATATTGATATATACACGCTCCTTTAGGTAACCCCCAAAGAAAATAATTGGGAGGTGTCAAATCAGGAGAACGTGATGGCCAAGAAATTTCTGAATTTCGCGAAATTATTCGGTGTCCATACTCTTTGGGTGAGAATAATTGATCGATGGAATTTAAAATAAAATTCCACGATTTTTGTTCTTTGTTCAGTTGTGAATTTTTCCATGGGTAGTTTCTAAATGTTAATCTAAATTCTGAAAATAAAAGAAAAACAAATGATTAAAAAACAGAAATGTTATTTAATTTCTAAATCCCAAGGTGACTTTTGGAACACCCTGTATATGTAATATATATATATATATATATATATATATATATATATATATATATATATATATATATATATATATATATATATATATATATATATATATATATATATATATATATATATATATATATAGAGCCTGGTGTTGGCGCAGTGGTTAGGGCAGCGGCTTGGGATCCAAAAGGTCCTGAGTTCAATCCCCGTTGGGCCACTGAATTAATACACCAGGGGGTTCACTCAGCCTGTCACCCTTCCGAGATCGGCGAAATGAGTACCAGTGTACTGGGCCGTGTATACCCTGGTTAAAATAGGTGTACCATATCCCTGTGTCGTAAGAGGCGACCAGGGTTGCGTCAGGAAGGGCATCCGGCGTAAAACATGTGCCAAATCACTATGCGGATCATACGGATGATCCGCTGTGGCGACCCCGAATGGGACCAGCTGAAAGAAGAAGATATATATATATATATATATATATATATATATATATATATATATATATATATATATATATATATATATATATATATATATATATATATATATATATACCACAAGGGGAAAACCAGAGATGTCAGGATAAGTAAATTTTGAAGAAACTGAAAAACAAAGTTTCAAGACTTTGATGGACTGTTTAATAACTGTCATATAGATTTCTTTTCCAGTAAAAAGAAGAGTGATCATTGGCCGATCAAATTAAGCATGAAGCATTTGCCAAGCTTCTGTGTTATTTAATTTAAGAGCACAGAACGAATCAATGTTGCAAACTGACATCACTGGTTATTCCCTTGTTTAATAATTGCCATGCAATTTTAACCCAGGATGTGTAGCAAATTCATGCTTGTTGGTTATTAGCATACATTACATGACTTTGGTGATCACAGATTATTTTTTTCAACATTAAACGGTCATTGTTTTTTTGTTTCATTGGTGTTCAACGCCATACTCAAGGGTATTTCGTTTATATGATGACGAATTTTCCATTTCTTACTCCGTACGACTTAATATGATGGAAAACCGGGAGAAAACCAAGGATAAAGCACCCTCGCCATAGCCGAAGTCCCCTCATGTGACTCCCTCATATACCTAAGCAGGTTGATTGGGCAGTGGGTACATCGAATGAGGATGGGTACTCAGAGGCGCTAAACATTAAGCCACGGCATGTGTCCCATAAAAGTCACAATAAAGGTTTGACCAGGCTTGAACCACGATATGCACCAACTACGGAGCCCATGATAGTGTTACGGCTGTGGAAATTCGCATTAACACCATAAAGGGCCCTCACGTGAGATATCTCCATACATACATGTGTAGTTAGCCCAAACCCGTTGTATAGAGGGAATTTATGTGATTCATCCGAGCTGCGACGCTTTGAGTTAGCCATTTTTTCTTTTCCTATTGTTATTTTGGTGCACAAAACAACAACGAACATCGCCACAACCAACATCTCCACGATCACTCCATTCACTCCACGACGCCAACAACCTCGACGCCAGCAATCACTCCACTCACGCCACGACGCCACCTTCCACAACTGCGCTACCACCATCTTCATCACTCGCCGTTCATCGAGCATCGTGCGGTCACGATCTCCGCAGGACGGATGGAGGAGCGGAGTGGCAGCGGCAGCAACCAGTGCGTGAAGGGGCATCTCCCGCCAAGATCTCCCGCCCAAAACGCCCTCGCGAACATTTCCCGCTTGAATCTCGTTCCCCTCTCCACCGAAGTGAGGAGAGGGAGGGGGGTGGCGTGTCCTCTCCCGATTGGCGGGTGCGCGATGTGACGCGTCCGAACGGGGCTGGGTGCGGGGCGGAGAGAGGGGGAAGGACCTCCCTACAAAAGACGTGGACAGAGAGAGTTCTGGGGGGGATCGTTCAAAACTGGAGGGCAGCTCGGAACTGAGGGGATCGTTCAAAACGGAGAGTTCTAGAGAATAGCTCGAAACCGGGAATCCTTTCGTTCTGGTCTCGTGTGTGCATCGCCTGTTTGGGTTCTTCTTCTTCTCTTTTGGTTCGGTTGTGCACGGGGCTTCTCGAGCCTGTCGGTGCCGTCCCTGGACAGAGCGCCTGCTATTCCCACCCCGTCCGCACCGAGATAGCGGGCGAAACGCGATCAAGTTCCCCCCCCCCCCCAAAAAAAAACCCCGGCCGAGCTGTCGGGCGCACGGCGCGAGATACGTGCGGCATGAGCTGGTCGGTGCACCACACCGACGGACGTGGGAGAAGGGACTCACCAGCCACAAAAGGGAAGTCGCGACTTCCTTTCTTTCTTTTCTTTGGGTTTGTGTTGTTTGTCAGGTTTTGGGTTTTGTTGGGTTTTGGGTTTTGTTGTCTTTCTTTGTCTGTCAGGCCCGTAATGGAGGCGGGTGAGGACAAAATAATTTGGGGGACGTGTTGGGCGAGAAGTGTAAAGGTGACGGAGGAAGTGACGGTGACACAGAGGGAAAAACTAAATGGGGTGACTGAAACGTGTGAGACGAGACACGAGGTGACAACAAAGGAAATAAAAATAGTGGAGACAAGGGAGGTAATGAGTGAAGAGGTGACTGAGTTGGCAGAGACATGGGAGATACAGAGTGAATTGGACAGGGTTAGTGACGAACACACACACATTGAGGTAGTGGAGGACCATGAGGGGGAGCTGGCGGACTGTTTGGGGACCCGGTGCGAGCAGCCGGATGGCCTCCTTCGGGAACAGAGGGAGACGCTATTCTCCCTTGAAGCTGATCACGACCAGGTGAGTTCGGTCGTGTCGAGCGAGTTCGAGGGGACGGGTGCTGTGGACAGGTGCACATGCAGCTTGGGGGGGTATAGAGACCCGGGAACCCTTGTGGGGACACGAATCCCCAGTACGATTGTCCCCGTGTGTGTGGAGCCGAGGTGCGTGCTTCGCAACACTGGTGTAAGAGAGCGGTATGTAAGGGAGATGACGGTGGGCATGCGCGAACATGCAGCCTCGTCTCCCGGTGTGAATGCCATCTCGAGGTGTTTGAGCCTCGTGGAACGAGGGAGCTTGAGCACGAGAGTGCGACGGAGACGACAGCAACAGAGGGACAGAGGCCGGGTAGCGGCTGTAGATGTAATGGGGACCGTGCCGGGTTTTCCCAGCAGCGAGCGCGAGGTCCGTGCTGTGCAACGCTCGAGGCCGCCATGTGCTCCCTTGCGGGAGTGAAACCCGATCCGGAAACGCACGCGGTGGATTTGCCGATCCCGCGGACGGACAAAGTTTAGGCAGGACAACGGATTTGGACCGGATGGGTTCTCCACGCGGGCGTGTGTGTTAAGCTCCAATGGGCAGAGCACAGGTGTTCGCGCGGGGAACCCCTCAAGACGCGAGGCTTATGTTTTTTTTATGCGCCGGGTGACGTCATGGCTGCGTGTATGGTTGGAATCTGGCAGGAGGGTGAATCCCTGCCGGATGGTGCCATCCGGAGGGACGAGGTACATGTGTAGCTGCCATGACGTCACGCCAAAGGGGCGTGGCTGTGAATTTCCGCGCTAGTGCGCAGGTTGCGAGTTTCCGCGCTGGTGCTGCACATTTAAAAAAATATATATATCATACCTTGCTTTCGGGTGTACAGGTTTCCCGGGCAGGGGGTGGAAGACCCCCCTGCCAGGGAACAGGATACCACGAGTCAGGGGGAAGGGTTAGCTTAGCTAGACCGGCTTCATGGGGCAAGGGTAAGTCCTCATGGGGCCCGTGGAATGGATAAGGTAGAGGGATTGTAGCCAGATTTAGGAGGGAAAATGATTCTTTGATTTTGAGGACAATGACAGACTTTGGATGTGTAGTGGGGACGTAGCTGAGCTACATAGTGTTAAAAGGAACGTGCTGTAGTGTAAGGGATGACGTTGGAGCACGAGGTAGGTAGGGGATTTAGTGAGCAGGATAGCAGCGTTCAGCGATGTGTGAGTTGAAGAGTTGTGACATGATGAGTGAGTGAGGCCAGCTGGTCTGTGTGAATGGAGCGAATGTGGAATGCATGGTGCGATGAGTGATTGGGGGGAGGAGTGACTCCCGCCCAAGGGACCCCGGGGTCAGTGTAGAGTGAGTTCGCTGGGTTAGATAAATTGACAAAATGGAGGTCGTTTTGTTGTTGGTGGGAATGTAGGCTCGATACCCATTTGGAGGGGTGCAGGAGCCCTGTTGACGGGCTGGGAGCGTGGCTGCGAAAGGTGAGTATCGCTGAGTGGGTACCCCGGGCACCGGGCTAGTCGGCCGTGGTAGGCCAAGGGCTCATGGGGGACGGGATAGCGTCCTGGGCATGGGTGCGCCCGCATGATGCGGGGGCGCCGTTAGCCGCGTGGGCAGTGTTGTGGACATGGGTGACCCTCGGAAAGGGGCCCGGGAAGCCAGCCTGCCATGTGAGCGTTTCAGGGGAGTCGCCAGGGAGGGCACTCCTCGGTGTTTAGGGAGCTGGTAGGCTCGGAGGCAGTGTAGTGCCCGGGGGTGCCATCGTAGGAGAATCGGCAGAGGGTAGTGCCTGCCAAGGGAGCCACGCGTCCCAGCCATGAGACCGTGTGAGGGCACGGAAAGAAAATTGGGGGGCGAGGCCCGAAATTGTGAGGACCCAACACAGGCGATGGGAATCTGGGTTGATAGAACCAATAGTTTAAGCGAGAGGTGCTTGTTGAAAGCCCCGGGGTAGTTTAAGAGTTAATGGTTAGGGTAGATTAGGAAGTGTACCCCTCCGCACCATCCATCCCTTCGCTCTTGTTGTGGGCCGCTGGACCCACTTTGGGTTAAAGATCGCTGAAGTCTGGGGAGGCCATCCTGAGGCTTCATAGGGCCTCGACACAGGACACTAGCTCTCCCTTATTCCCCTCCGGAAGGGAACGTAGGGGTTGGGAGTAGGCTAGGAGACGATAGATTAGCCGAACAAGGACAATAAAGGGGGTTAGGGGACGAATTATAGTAGCGAGGAGTAAAAAATTTTTTTTAAAAAAAACAACAAAAAATTAGTTGGGGCTAAATTGGGTTTTTACAAATTAAGGGAGTGGGTATGGACAGTGACAGGCAAAGGCGATAGGTGGGAGGGAGACAGGTAGGTAGGTCCGAGCCCGCCTTCCGAGTGGCCAGCACCTCCGCACTCCCTCCACCAACCTGCACTGCACGGCGAGAGGCCGGCCAACTTGGTCTGCTGGCTGTTGTTATGCTTCAAGGCCTGTGCCGGTCAGCTCCACTGCCAGCTGTGTTTGCTGCAAGGCCTGTGCCGGCCAGTTCATCTGCTGGCTGTGTTTGCTACAGCGGCCTTGTTTTGCCATGCCTTGCCTTCCCACCTTTGCCATCCATGCCTGCTGCCCTCATCTACTTTTTGCCCCCATTCTGTTTTGATTTGCCCCCCCCCCCTTGTTCATTGCCATGTGCGCCAGGAACGTCGTTGCAAGCTGCAAGAACTGTCCTGTTGGCAGCTACAACACGGGCCTGCAGTGGCGGCCCGTGCGCCAGTTGACTTTGTTTTTCTGCCTGCAGAGTCCATTGATCCTGGGCCATGGTTCGTGTAAAATTTATAAGTTGTTAAGATGTACTGTAAATATGAGTGCACCCCCGGCATGTATGTCTGTCCAGCGCCGGCAATTTTATTTAAGTCGTCCGTATGAGTGGGTTTGTTTAGTTCGTTACTCAGCCCTCAGGTTATTGATTTTGGGGACACGAATGCCATGAATGTCGCATTCAGGGATCCGAAGGTAAAACGTACTAGGGGAGAGCTGCACATGATGGCACATGAGAATTTGACGACTCAGGACGAGTCTGTAAAAAGGGGAGGGGGTAGTGTTACGGCAGTGGAAATTCGCATTAACACCATAAAGGGCCCTCAGGTGAGATATCTCCATAGGTACATGTGTAGTTAGCCCAAACCCGTTGTATAGAGGGAATTTATGTGATTCATCCGAGCTGTGACACTTTGAGTTAGCCATTTTTTCTTTTCCTATTGTTATTTTGGTGCACAAAACAACAACGAACATCGCCACAACCAACATCTCCACGATCACTCCATTCACTCCACGACGCCAACAACCTCGACGCCAACAATCACTCCACTCACGCCACGACGCCACCTTCCACAACTGCGCTACCACCATCTTCACCACTCGCCGTTCACCGAGCATCGTGCGGTCACGATCTCCGCAGGACGGATGGAGGAGCGGAGTAGCAGCGGCAGCAACCAGTGCGTGAAGGGGCATCTCCCGCCAAGATCTCCCACCCAAAACGCCCGCGCAAACATCTCCCGCCCAAAACGCCGCGCGAACATTTCCCGCTTGAATCTCATTCCCCTCTCCACCGAAGTGAGGAGAGGGAGGGGGGGTGGCGTGTCCTCTCCCGATTGGCGGGTGCGCGATGTGATGCGTCCGAACGGGGTGGGGCGCGGGGCGGAGAGAGGGGGAAGGACCTCCCTACAAAAGGCGTGGACAGAGAGAGTTCTGGGGGGATCGTTCAAAACTGGAGGGCAGCTCGGAACTGAGGGGATCGTTCAAAACGGAGAGTTCCAGAGAATAGCTCGAAACCGGGAATCGTTTTGTACTTTTGGGTCGGTTGTGCACGGGGCTTCTCGAGCCTGTCGGAGCACCTGCTATTCCCACCCCGTCCGCACCGAGATAGCGGGCGAAACGCGATCGAGTTCCCCCCCCCCCAAAAAAAAAAACCCCGTCCAAGCTGTCAAACGCACGGCGCGAGATACACGCGGCACGAGCTGGTCGGTGCACCACGCCGATGGACGTGGGAGGAGGGACTCACCAGCCACAAAAGGGAAGTCGCGACTTCCTTTCTTTCTTTTCTTTGGGTTTGTGTAAATGACTGTGGGTGGCGCCTGTCCGACAAGTAGAACTGTTTAAGTGTTGCCGTGTGTGCGTGTGTTCGGTTTTAACTCTTCTTTCGCTTTATATGTGCATTTTGATTATTGTGACTGTAAATACGTGCCTTCCGTGCTGGTCTGCTTGTGCTATTAAACGTGCTTGTGTGAACTTGTTGCCCGTTTCGCTGCGTCCTTTCCTTTGGTTGATTCTCCATCCTGCTTCATGTAAGGGGTTCGTAGTGGGTGCAACATCCCGGTAATTAATCGGAACCGTCAAGGCCGAGGATAACACCGCTCGGTTATCACTGTAGCACGGAACGGACCGCTTAAGCGGTTCGTGTCCGGAGTCGGCCTGTGGCGTGGTACGATCGCCCGGTCGACCATTCGCGCAGGTACTTAGGTAGATCGAATTTGGCGAGCAACCCTATCCTGCGCGGGTGGGCAATTGGCACGATCGTGGTGAGGTTAAACCCCCACCCGTGACTAGCTCCCGGCGTTGTTCCGAGAGGGTCACGACTGAATTGTCCGTCCGGTGGGCGAGGCGGCTGCCATTCGAGTTACGTGGCCGTTCGCACGCCGGCGGGCGCGAATTCGCAACAATATAACCAAATAGGCCATTGTGGTGCTCAGAATTTATGCTGTGAAAGTTTTACAACCTTTCATTTTTTAGTTTCTCAACTCTGAATATTATGATGGAACAGTTAACATGAATGAAAGGGAGATAACCAGGAGTAAAGTACTGACAACTCTGGGTTTCTACTTGTTCAGCTTTGACAACACTTGTTTTTTCATTGCATGGCTAAACTTTATACCATATAAATTATGTGACACCCCTGGTTATTTGTTAATGTAATATTGTGAGAGGAAACCTTATGTTGCCAACTATTGGCAGGTGCAATAACCCTGTAATTTATAAAAAGTGACATCTCTGGTTTTCCCCTTGTGGTCTTCATATATATGTATGTATGTGTGTGTGTGTGTGTGTGTGTGTGTGTGTGTGTGTGTGTGTGTGTGTGTGTGTGTGTGTGTGTGTGTGTGTGTGTGTGTGTGTGTGTGTTGGCGTAATCAGGCTGTTTACGATACATTATACAATAGCAAATACAACCCGTCGCTTCGCTGAGTGCGGTTGAGAGAGGAGGGAGGGAAGGGAGACAGAGGGAGGGAGGGGAGAGAAAGGAGGCAGGAGGAAGGGGAAGGTGGGAAGAGTGACGGAAGGAGGGGGGAGGTGTGGAGAGCTATGTCCTACCAAACATTGCTATACTGTGAGAGAGAGAGAGAGAGAGAGAGAGAGAGAGAGAGAGAGAGAGAGAGAGAGAGAGAGAGAGAGAGAGAGAGAGAGAGAGAGAGAGAGAGAGAGAGAGAGAGAGAGAGAGAGAGAGACAGAGACAGAGACAGAGACAGAGACGGACGGACTGACGGACATGTGTATATATATATATATATGTATGTGTGTGTGTATATATATATATATATATATATATATATATATATATATATATATATATATATATATGTATGTATGTGTGTGTGTATATATATATATATATATATATATATATATATATATATATATATATATATATATATATATATATATATATATATATATATATATATATATATATACATATACATATACATAAACAGATATCGACAAAAAAAAAACAAGAGAGAAAGGTGAGGGTTGGAGGTGGGGTTTGTAAAGAGAACGATATGTTCTGCTTAATGACTGAGCACGCACACAAACATAAATTCATGTCAGAACAGCTGCACACACAACGACACAAAAGAGTTTATAATGTAATCCGCTGTTACATCTGCAAAAACTTTGATGTCCCAATTCCAGAAAATTTGTGGGAATATGAACCAAAAATAATCAATGAAAACATGGAAGTACCTGCGCTCACATCTGAACTAATGATCCCGTCGAGCGTGAACATTGAAAAGAAAGTGTGACGAGATATCATACTTTGGCACAAAAAAAGAGAAGAAGGCATTGCTGATTGAGGTGTTAATATCAGTGATTTTGGACTAAACGATGCAGAAATTAAGAAAATGACCAAACACCAAGACCACAAGAATGAAGTGAGAAGATCCTGGAAGCTGAAGAATGCCAAAGTTGTACCAGTGATAGCTGGACCTACAGGAATGATGACAAAGAACCTCACAGAGATATTAAACATAGGGGCAGTACCCCTGGGCGCTCACCTGGTAGTGGCTGGATAAGATAACTCGGCAACCACTGGTAGGCATGGATGATGCACAAAATATATAATGGGGAAGAAATTCCTTTGGATGTCTTTTTTTTTAATGCCATGAACAAAGCTTGGTACATCACAGTTGATGGAGGTTTGTGGTCAAGATGACTCGCCATCCCATAAGCTCCCCGGAACTACTTTACAGGAGGAGGAGATTGGGACCATACTCTGTGCAGAGCGTTGGTGCTGCTTAAGCAGTCTCCTTGGCTAATGGGCACAATCCTGGACGGGTCGCCACTCCAACACAGTAAACCAGCATGCTGGCACTCATTTTGCTGACCTCGGAAGGATGACAGGTCGAGTTAACCCCACCTGGGATTAATTCAACAGCTGAGCGAGATTTGAACTCAGGACTTTTGGATCCAAAGCCCGCCACCCTAACCATTAAGTCAACACCAAGCATTTTACTTTACAGGTGAGCTAAAAACCATCTCTGGGAATATTATATTAAACAAACTACATTTTGAAGCTGTCCAGGGCTCAGTGACGATCCTGAAGAGAACCCTCGGTGCAAAACTTTGAGAACAGAAAACTTCACAGCTTGGTCCATGAATTGTGACCCCTTACTGGAATGAAGGTAGATGCTTTCAGCCTGTTCTGGAAGGACTCCATTCCATATTCTGAAGCCCACACATGTAGATACCAATCAACGACACACACACACACACACACACACACACACACACACACACACACACACACACACACACACACACACACACACACACACACACACACACACACACACACACACACACACACACAGCCTTTTATTCGTGTAGATATACTAGCATGGATAGCCTCGTTACGCTTGCCTCACCACACTTCGTTGTATTGGGACAAACAATGCCACATTTTAAAAAACATGCAATGCAACATGCAATTCAAAACACCTCACCACCACGTAATTCAAAACACCTCACCACCGCGTAATTCAAAACACCAGTTTATAAGTTATTGGTGCCAGTTTATAAGCCAAAATGGCTTCAAAATCACCAAGTGGATGGAACAGCGATATGTTGCCCTGATGAGCTCTAAGAATGGCAAAACCAGGTCGGTAGCTTCCTTTTTTTATCTGCTTGTTGACAGCTTTTGACTTTTCCTCACATGAAGTGTTGGATTCCCTTCGGTGTTGGCAGGCATGATGCCGTCGTGATGAGGTCATCACCATGACGTTGGTCCAAGTCAGGAGAATTGCATAATTACATTAATACTCTCCCCGACTGCTTCATAACATCGTTGGTGCTTTCTGGTTGTGATTCGTGGACGGAACACAATGTGTCCATGTGGCAGATGGCACTTGTGGGAGCCAAATACAATCTGGCCTCACTAGTCACAGACATTGTGGCATCAATTGCCATCATATACAGCTCTGGAAAAAAAAAAGAGACCACTCCAAAAAATATTTAAATCAGCATCTCAACATGTATGGCAGCCATTCCATTCCAGTGTCTGTTGAATTCCAACACAGGCACACCTCATTCTACTTGGTGAGGTACTGATTAGGTGATCACCTGAACTGAATCTTATTTAACAAGGAACAGTATAAAAACCACTGCTGTGGTCATCACTATCCTCTTGCAATAGGACCAACTGGATGGCAAAAACAGTGCTAGTAGTACCTCAAAAGTAATTGGAATCAAAAAAATAACTTTTGACCATGCCAAAAGAGTTGAAAAGAAAAGTTTTGAGTGAGGAAAAGAAGGGTTCAATTCCGGCTTTACTGGCAGAGTAAGCATCACGTTGCTTCCATCCTTAAAATTTCAAAAACTGCGGTTCATAAGAACAAGGTCAAGCAGCAGACATTGGGGACATAAAAGCTACAGACTGGCAAAGGGCGAAAACGACTTTCCACTGACTGGGATGACCGCCAACTCATTCGAATGTCACTCAACAACCGTAGGATGACATCAAGTGACCTACAAAAAGAATGGCAAACGGCAGCTTGGGTGAAGTGCACGGCAAGAACGGTTCGAAACAGGCTCCTCGGGGCAGGGCTGAAGTCGTGCATAGCGAGAAAAAAAAGCCCTTCATCAATGAGAACCAAAGAAGAGCCAGGCTGAGATTTGCAAAAGGCCAGAAGGATTGGACTGTAGAGGACTGGAGTAAGGTCATCTTCTTTGATGAGTCAAATTTTCAGCTTTGCCCAACACCAGGTCATCAAATGGTTCGACAGAGACTTGGAGAGGCCGACAAGCCACAGAGTCTCGCACCCACTGTGAAATTTGGTGGAGGATCGGTGGTGATCTGGGGGTGCTTCAGCAAGGGTGGAATCGGGCAGATTTGTCTTTGCGAAGGACTCATGAATCAAGCCACATACAAGGTTGTCCTGGAAGAACACTTGCTTCCTTCTGCTCTGACAATGTTCCCCAACTCTGAGGATTGGTTTTTCCAGCAGGACAATGCTCCATGCCACACAGCCAGGTCAATCAAGGTGTGGATAGAGGACCATCAGATCATGTCATGGCCAGCCCAATCTCCAGACCTCAACCCCATTGAAAACCTCTGGAATGTGATCCAGAGGAAGATGGATGGTCACAAGCCATCAAATAAAGCCAAGCTGCTTGAATTTTTGTGCCAGGAGTGGCATAAAGTCACCCAACAGCAATGTGAAAGACTGGTGGAGAGCATACCAAGACGCATGAAAGCTGTGATTGAAAATCAGGGTTATTCCACAAAATATTGATTTCTGAACTCTTCCTAAGTTAAAACATTAGTATTGTGTTGTTTAAAAATGAATATGAACTTGTTTTGTTTGTATTATTTGAGGTCTCAAAACACTGAATCTTGGTTGTTATTTTGACCAGTTGTCATTTTTACAAATAAATGCTCAAAATGACAATATTTTTATTTGGAATTTGGGAGAAATGTTGTCAGTAGTTTATACAATAAAACAAAAATGTTCATTTTACTCAAACACATACCTATAAATAGTAAAACCAGAAAAACTGATAATTTTGCAGTGGTCTCTTAATTTTTCCAGAGCTGTATATGTATATATATATATATATATATATATATATATATATATATATATATATATATATATATATATATATATATATATATATATATATATATATATATATATATATATATATATATATATATATATATATATATATTTATATATATATATATATATATATATTTATATATATATATATATTTATATATATATATTTATTTATATATATATATATATATATATATATATATATATATATATATATATATATATGTATATATATGTATATATATGTATATATATATATATATATATATATATATATATATATATATATATATATATATATGGGGGGGGTGGTTGGGGGGTTATTTGGTGTAAAGTAATGTTATTATATCGATATATGTATGTGCTTGAGTGTCCAAGTTGTAATTGAGAAATGTTTCACAACATTCTTTGATGACCTCTTAGTTCAGAGGAAAGTCTGTTTGAGCTGGTGTGTATAGATGCTTTTTTTGTATGCTGAACATGATTTTGAACCACTTTAAACGTTTTGCCTTCCTAGAGAGGATGTACGTCCAGGCCTCCAGATAGATCGCTGGGCGAAGCAGCATCGGAAGGAGAGGCGACACCAAGAGCTGAACCGCCTTAATCGTCAGAAGTCTCACCGAGAGATGGAGATGGAGCATAGAGAAGAGGCCTTGAATACCGCATTGGCACGAAACAACAAGGGCTTTGCCATGCTGCAGAAAATGGGCTACAAGATTGGCCAGGGATTAGGACGGCAAGGTTTGTGACGTTTTTTTGTTTGATTTTGTTGTTGTTGCCGTTGCTTCTGGAAGATACAAATCTGTTCTCACTTATTCCGATCCAATGTACCATATCGTGTGATACAGAGTGTTGGTTCTGTTGAAGCATTTTCTCGGTCTGGGGATCTGCTGGGCGGTTTGCCATCTCGGATCTCTCAGCAGTCGTTAGGGCAGGAATTCGTAACTTAGCCTTGGTGCCGGCGATGGCTTGCCTACTCTATGCGAAGGACACGGTGAGATCTTTAATGTCCACCAACGAATGGCAGCCGACGGGATGCCCAGTTTAACGTCCATTTTTCAAACACATTTAGGCCTTCAAAAAAATGTTGACATTCCAGTAACCCGACCTTTCCCTGCCGAGGCCAATTTTTAATTCTTTTTTTTGCCATTTTTGTCCACTGTGCATGGCATTACTCTGTGCCATTGTTGACCATTGTGGTCTCAACAGAGAAAATCTCAACAGAGCCACAAAATGTCAGATCCATGAGGTTTACATTTGACATTTTTATGTCTCGTGAAAAACGGCGACCACCAAAAAAAAAAACGTAAAAGATATGTTGTGAAGAAAAAGAAACCTATTGTGAACATCTGGTCTAAAATGGAAAACGAAGTGTAAATATGGAACAAAATTTCTAGAAAATTATTTTAAGCCAGTTTTGTTACAAAATAAGGAAAATTGCAAGATCTTATCATGATCTCAGTTTTGTATGTGCCTTTAATAGATGGTACTACATACTTTGTTAGGTGAGAGGCCTGTTTATACCCAGCAAAGAGTATGCACATTTTATTTTTTACCAGCTGATACCACGTCGCTTCGCTGACAGGAATGCAGGGGAGGAGAGGAGGGGGGTGAGTGGAGAGGAAGGGAGAGTGGGGAGGGGAGGAGGGAGGGAGGAGCAGGGAGGAGAGGAGGAAGGGGGAGGAAGGAGGTGGAGCAGGGGAAGCGGAGAGGTGAGGGCAAAAGGAGGGAGGGAGGGGAGAGAGAGAAGGGAGAAGGAAGAGGGGAAGGGGGAGAGTGTGGAGGGAGAGTGAGGGGGGTATCGGGTGGAGGGGGGGCTGTATTACAATTGCTATGTTGCCGGATTATGCAGATTAAATTTAAAGTGCATCGGTTAGGGGTGGGACGCGGGTTAAAGTTTCTTATTTTGAGGAGTACCAGCTTGTACTTCATGGATGCCCCCAAAGGGTGTAATCTATGTTTTTTTGTCAACTACAAAGAGTCTAATATCTGAATATACAAGATTTTCAGGGATGATGAATGGGAGATTAGTATTCTTGAATTCTTTCACATGTCCTGTTGAGCCACGTTCATGATATGCTGTCTTTATCACCGCTGAGATCAGCTTCACTGTTTTAAGGAAACCTTACAGAGATACTAAATTGGTGTCATTTAATCCTCTGACTTGTGTGCCCAACACTGTTTTACCCCTAATTTTGTATCTCACGATGGACATGTTAAAGTTCATGATTCTATATCTTTTCAACTATCAATATACACATACTGATTGGAAAGATGTAGAATCTGAAATATTGTACTGCTTCCACTTAAACACGTCCATTTTTTTTTTAATCCCAACCCACCTACCATTCATTGAGCAGCATGTTACTGGAAACCAAACGTTTTTTTGGGGGGGGGGGCTTCTGAATCACTCTTCTTGTGAAACGCCGGGATGACAGTTTATAGCTGGGCCATGATTTGAACCCAGGCTAGACAGATTAGAGGTGAGTGTGCATACCTCTGGGCCATCCAGTCAGCTTTTTAACACCCAGGTGCTTTTTATTGACATTGTATGTCATTGGTCCCCAACCTGCGGCCTGCGGAGCCCTATACTGCGGCCCGCGAGGACTTTCCAATCAAAACACATTTCCATGTAGCAATTTTAAAGGGGTTTACACAATGCCACTGCCGGCCAATGCCGGCCGACGCCATGACCTGAAAAGCCTTACACAATGCTGCCGGCCACTGCCGCTTACCGCCGGGAGGCATCAAATTAACTTGATTTTACCTTCTGGCATCTTGCGGCAGTATTTAAAATTTATTACACTCCGAACAGAAATTTGTTCAGAATTACAGTGCTTGAACAATCGATCGATCGAATACATTAAAAATATATTAATTAAAAAAACAATACTCCAATAAACCCCAAACGTTGTATCGATTTCTCAACACAAACGTTGTGTGACAGTATCAAGTTTCTCAATAAAATGCATCAATTTTTTTCTGGCTCCCAACATCCTTGGGAGTAGTGAATTCGGCCAGTGGGATCAAAAGGTTGGGGATCACTGTTCTATGTCATTAATTTGAATCACAAAGCAAAAACAATAGGATTGTTGTATTTTGAGGGTTTTATTTTATTTATTTTATTGTTCACGTTATTTAAAAAATTGGGGTCAATGGAGGTTTACAGGGAGGCCCCCCAAAATAGGTATTTGCTCTACCATTAGCTCATTCGTACTTTTTGCTGATTCTCTTCCACATTGACTTCCGCCTCCATCATTATTCTAGCAGGTGAGCACCCAAGGGTATTGCTCATATTATGTTTTTTTCTGTCGGCGATGCAGGTCCTAAAATGTTAGTATTGTATAAGAATCTGTGGGACCAATCTTACAAATTTTGTGAAACATGAAGTTTCCAGTTTCCCCAAACCCTCTATGAATTTTTTTTTTTTTTTTTACTATTTTTACCAAGTTTAGACCAAAATAGCTCATGTCGGGTGGGGGTACCTGCAACAATCACCCAAAAATATTTTTGGATAAATCTTGATGAGATCTACAACATCATCAAGAAAAATGTTTTGGCATCCTTGGATTTTGGTGGATTTTTGAAGCTGCATTTGTCATGCATTCAAGCATTGCTTATTACAACCGCCACCAAAAGTGGACAGAGGTTATGTCTTCACTCCTGTTTGTCTGTGTGTGTGTGTTTGTCTGCCTGTCTATCTGTCTGTGAGCAGGATATCTCAAAAAGTTATGGATGGATTTGATGAAAGTTGGACATGGGTGTATGACAAGGAGAAATTGGTTCGATTTTGGTGAAGATCCGATAATTTCTTCGTGATTCTTCACCATTGAGAATAACTCTAAAATAATATGTATATTTAGCATAATATCACAAAAAATTATGAACAAGTTTGGAAGAAATTTGGTGGACAGGTTTGATGTGTATGACAAGGACAAATCGATTTGATTATGGTGAAGATCCGGATGTAAATTTGGCCTCTGAGTGAGATACAAGCATAAACTCTTGAGCCTGGCGGAGGTATGCGCTCTACCAAGTGCCGTTCTAGTTTCCAATTTGGTGAGGTTAAAGTACCACATCGTCCAAACCGATCTGGTGTTTTTCTTCAATTTTGCTTTATCTGGGGTTAGATCTAGAATAGAAAGTAACAGAATGGACTTCCAGTGGCATTTGCTTGGAGCCAATGGGTTATGAACTTCCATGTGGAACTTGGATTTGTTTGTTATGATGACACGTTTGAAATTACCAAAACCTCCCCTAGTTGTGTTTTTAAAATGACAAACTAATCGAAAACACAAACAAGAGAAAGAGCAATCAGACATTGCAGCCCCTCACCAGGACTTGTTTTGTGTAGTTTTGTGCGGTGTATTTTGTGTGGCATTTGTGTACTGGTGTTACATAATTAATAACAGCATAACTTCAACTGTCACTTTATAACTGCTAGCAGTGATGACAGGGTACCAAGACATCCCGCTTTGATTGGACACCTGACCCTGACCCATGACGTTTTTTATTATTATCCAATTGAATTGAGAATGTGATTAAAATAAATTCAATTCAAATAAATGGAAGACCAAGTAGGTCCAGTCCTGCATTGGAGTAATCAGAAGGAACCCAAACAAGGAAAAAGCAAAGATGAAGTCATCAGGAGGAACCTGGAAAACTCTTCTGAAGCCCCATGGTATAAAGGTACCCTGGCAGATTTGAGGGGATACATGACTTTGTCAAAACCATGGGGGTGGAGGTGGGGTGGGGGGAGCGAGCTCCCAGAAATAACGTGAGATAGCAAGTTTCATTTGACATAATAGAATCTCTCAACCCAAAGAGCACTAAGGCCTTAGTTATTTTATAACTTGGTTTACGTAGTTCTTCAGCTAAAATATAGGGTCAGTAGGTCGAAATATAAGTATAAATATAATTTCAATTTTTAGAAATTATATATTTTGATGATTTTTTTTTTGGATGTTCCATGGAAAAGACAAGGGTAGGTGGGGGGGGAGGGGGGGATAAATATAAATCCCAGACCAGGAGGATCTAAGAAAACATTGAAGATGGAAAACCATTCAAATGCAGGATGCCATTGTTCACTGCATCATCTGATGTGAAAAACAATAAAGAAGGATGAAAACTTGTTTTTACAATATAGTCTGGCATGTTTTTCTTATAGGAACCTGTTAGATCATCAAACAAATGGAAACAATGCTGAAAAAATTACTGTCCAAGTCGTAGATGTGTGCGTGCACACCAGTGCACAGTGCTGGATATGATTAAAAAAAGGTGTCCACTCGGAGTCAACACGCTCAAAACGGTCATTCAGAGCCATAACCAGCTTAGTTTTCAGTGAGCATCTGATCGTACCGTCTCCCCATCCCCATGAGCACATCAAAGGCTGATTTCTGGTCCGTTGAAGGTTGAATATCAGCATCTCGCAGGGAAACTTTGACGTACTTGGCACCGAAATCTTTCAATACGAACAGCGGTGTACAACTTTCGATGGAAACAAAATTGGCACGATCGAGAGTAGCGTGCGAATCATCCCTGCTGCTGCACTGAATTGATTCAATAGTTCGGCCAGAATATTTGTCATCAAGATGTTGCGTGATTAAATCACCAATACAGTCACTCTAATTTATACCGCTGACATACTTCTTAACAACTCATGGCTCGCAGACTTCCTCTCCTGTCGCAGTCACCGTGTGGCCCTAAATGGAGTTCTTTCATCCCCTCTTCCTGTGCAGGCTGGAGTTCCTCAAAGTAGCGTTCTGGGCCCTGTTCTTTTTCTGGTTTTCATCAATGATCTCTCCGACTCTCTGGAAAATCCTCTATATCTGTTTGCTGATGACTCCACCCTCTGCTGTACCATCTGTCATCCCTCAGACCGGCATGCAGCAGCTTATTCACTCACGGCAGATCTGGGTAAAATCACAAACTGGTCCAACACGTGGAACATGTCTTTCAATCCGGACAAATCTTACACTCTCACTATGTCTTTTCAAAAGGACCGTTTAGAAAATCCCCCCATCTACTTTCTCAACAATCCTCTGGAAGAAGTCCTTTCTTTCAAGCTTCTGGGTCTCACTATCTGCCATGACCTTTCCTGGGAAAGCCACATTTCAAACCTCGCCTCCAAAGCCAGTCGCTGACTGGGAATCCTCCATCGTGCAAAGTCCTTCCTTGGCCCACCTGAGCTCCTGACCACTTACAAAGCTTTTGTCCACAGCCTGATGGAGTACTGCTCACCCCTCTGGGCTGGTGCGCCTGCCTCCTACCTTTCTCAGCTTCACGCTTTAGAAACCAAGGCATTTCGGATCATTGGCATCTCCCGCAATGGGGCTGAGTCTTTGGGCCTTTCACTCAATCACCGCAGGTTGGTTGGTGGTCTTTCTGTCTTCTACCATCTCCTCTCCAGCCTCGCCCCCCCCCCCAGCTCTCTCTGCGATTTGTCCCCACCACATTTCCGCAGGGCGCTCAAGGCCCGCCAACAACCCCCTTCTGGTAAAACTACCAAAATCACGAATCACTGCTCACCTTCACTCTTTCATTCCTCTTTTTCCCCGCCTTTGGAATAAACTCCCTCACTATTCATTCCCATTCTTCCCTCCATGCCTTCGAAGCAGCTGTTCACCACCACCTCTTATCATCCCCCATCCAAATCCTCGATCTTTTCTACCCCTGATAATCCACCCAAGCCCACCTCCTTCAAATTCCCTGCTTTCCTTCCTGAAAGTCCCTGTGATGTCCATCTTCTATTCCCCATGTTCCCCATCCCATCCCTCTCCCTTCCACAGATCTCCTCATGTCTCTGTTCCCCACAGTTTTGTCCTTCCCAATCTCTCCTCTCTTGTCTCATGTCCCCCATGATGTGCGTTGTGTGTTAGCTCTCACACGAGCCTCGACAAGGTACACAAAAAAACAAAAAAAACAATCACTTTCGCCCCAGAAACAACAGTCAATCTGAACCACGCTGGCCACTGCTCAGACACCATGACCGAAGACCACTGCGCAGTTCTACTGCGCAGCTCTACTGCGCAGCTCGGTTAAAGGTGACTCGGCATTTTGGTGCGTGCGCACGAAATTATATTTTGAAAATAAATGCCGACGTTTACTTTTCGGGTTTTGAAACTTTTGCACCTTCGGTGGAAAATGTAGAAATAAAATATAAAAGGCTAAAAATGTGTTTTATATTTATGTTTCATTTCGGCAAATATACCGTCGGTGGATCCGTAAACCAAGTTATAAAATAACTAAGGCCTAAACGGAATTTCGGTTTTTTGGAAATGGAAAAGGCACTTTCGAGATTTGAAGGAAAATCACTGCTTTGACGGAACATTGGCTGTGCTGTGTGAGATCCGGTTGTTAAATTTGGGTTGCTATTTTCCTAAACATACCAAGGGATGTGATAATTATTGTATTCGCTCCATACTCCGAATCTACTTGGTGTGTATGACCTGTTATTAAGCGCTGCCAAAGAGCCTACATTCAGGAGCCTTTTTAGGTCATCTCTACTGAGATGACCTCATAAAGCTGGACCAAATGTCCGTCCGTACGTCCGTCCGTCCGTCCATCAACAATTTTTCTTTCCGATCTTGATGAAACTTAGTATGTGGGTAGAGGTCGATGAGTGTTGCACAACGATATAACTTTTGTCCGGGTTCAAGGTCAGGGTCGAGGTCACGAGGTCATGTAAGTTATAAAAATCGCCATTTTCAAAACCTATCTAGTCTGCCATTCTACAAGATATTCGGCAACTGTTTATTGATTATGATAGTAAAAAATATTATCTTGTATCTAACTGGACAGATTTTTGAATTTCCATCCCGTTTGGCCACCACGTAACCTGGAAGATGGTCAAAAACACCTCCCGGTACAAAGAAAACTTTTTACTTCCGATCTTGATGAAATTTGGTATGTGGGTAGACGTCCATGAGTGATACCCAATGACATTTTTTCCCGGATTCGAGGTCAGGGTCAAGGTCACGAGGTCACGAAAGTTGTGAAAGTCGCCATTTTCAAAACCTATCTAGTCTGTCATTTAAGGAGATATCTGGCAACGGTTCATCGATTATGATAGTAAAAAACATTATAGAGATGACCATCACCCCCACACGGGGGTAATTTTTTAAACGGACAACTCACACGGCCATCGCCCCTTCTTTGTTTTTTTTTGCTTTGAAACATCTCCCTCTGAAAGGCCCAGTGTACATACATTATTGGTCGTAGTAGTAGTAGTCATCGTAGTAGTAGTAGTCGTACATCAAATACAAGAGGTGTGAGTGTGTGATCATACAAGACTAATAGCTATGGCTGCTGCTTCTTCATTTACATAACCTGATTCAAGGAGCAATGACCTTTTGACTGGTGATATGATGCTTATGGAATGCGATATTCATGAATCAGATGATTGATTTTATGTTGTTGGGCTAATTATCTTGAGACTGGTATTATACATGATGTATTACACAAGACCTCACTTTCCCAAGAACGGTAACATCACTTGTATTTTTTTTTCAAATCCCATGTTGTCTGTGTGGCAAAATGTGATTTTAACCAATGAGGGATGAAAAATGTTACAATTTAAAATGCAATAATTTTGATTGATTTGTTATCTGTTTGGGCTATATTTATATAAATTGAGTTTCAGCTTTCCACGACTCTCTAGAAATTGAATACATTGTATATAAATGTTGAAGGAAATGGAATTTCTCTCCAACAAAAATATTTGAAGCAAGTTCTGTACTGTTGCTTAACAAAATGGATGTAACAGTCTGTTGTGTGAGTGGTTTTCACAGAGTTGAAGACATTACATTTCAATGTGGAGATGAAAAACAAACATTTAGATTACCGTATTTTTTGGCCTCTAAGGCGATGTGGAGTACGTCTAATTGGCTAATTTCCCCATTTTTCGTTCCTTCATTAATAGATAAGTCGATTTGGAATACAAGAAGAAGCTAGATCAAGTACGAGAGTTAGAAAAACTGTCGGTCAGAACAACAGGGGTGTTAATTCCTCCCTGACACTCACAACCCTGTACTTCCAGGGTCATTATTATTAATGAGCTGTTTTGTGCATATTGTTTGAATAACTTTGTGGGACGACCTTTCAGTTTATTTAGGAATGTAAATCATTTTTAACATGTTTGTTATATAGAGGTGCAGTATTTAAAACGACCTACAGAATCATGACCTACAGAGTCTTAGACCATATATAAATCTATTCTGGGTACATCTCGAGGCCTGGACTTCGTGGAAAAAAGAAAAACAAATTCGACTTATACGTCGAAAAATAGTCATTTTATCATTTAACTGTGTCTTCCAACTCAGTGGCAAGTACGTACTATGTTATTATCATAGTTTAAATGTAAATAAGGCCAATGTAGTAAATTATTGTTATCGTGTAAATGGACCAATTGCATTGACTTCAAAAATGCATATTTTGTATATTTTTATTAAATTATCTTTTATTTGCTCAACTAATTATGATGATGTGACATCATTGTTACATTTCATGTTTATCTCAGGTTTTGTATGTTATGTTGCAGGTGCAGGGATAACGGAACCAATCGGTGTTAACCTCAAAGCAGGTTTGTATCCTTCACCTTTTTCATTTCCCTGTATAATGTTTATCAAAATTGTAATTTGTAATTATGATCGTAATTTTTTACTATGATAGTAAGTAATAGTGTACATTTTGTGCTCTTGAATGGTTGTGGAGACACAAGAATGTTGCCAGGAGACTGTAACACAATTTTGGTGGATATTGTCAGGAATGTTTAGGTGCTACGTTCGTAATCCTTTTTTTTTCCCTCCCCAAATCAACAATCAACGATCGGTGGTCGTTGCTGGATCTCTTCTTGTTAAAACTCAGCCTTTTGATTCTAGCTCAACTTCACTACAGTGACCACACAATTTTGTTGCTTTTTTATCTTTCTTGTTGTGCACTCACAAGCCATTACCATGAAGGTGTTCATGGGGTCATTTAAGTTTGCTTGTTTCACCCATACTTGCAGTACTCATTGCCTTTTCACATTCATGAATGCATGATGTTCCACACTATTATATAGTAGCCGAGGGTTTCTGCATAATTTAGCGATTGTTATTTCATTCTATTACCTTTTGCTAAGCAATTTGAGATAATCAATCGTAAAAAAAAAAAAATACCAGTGAAGAGCTACATGAGCGAGAATACCAGGAAATTCTGATGTCAATGGCACACTGATACAAGTGGCTGCTTCATGCAGGAGACACCTATTAGGTCTTTGTCACTTCGGTGAGCAGATCAAAAAGTGGTTGACAATGCACCGGAGGTTTGAATAGCTTGCTGGGATGATTGAACCATTTGAGTATCCTGTGTCAGAGTGGCGACCCGTGCAGGATTGTGCCCAATAGCCCAAGAGACTGCTTAGGCAGCAGCGACTCTCTGTCCAGATTATGATCCGAATGGATGGATGGAAGAAGAATTCTGATCATGGCTTTGTTATACATTTTCATCAATTTCCATTTCCAAAATGCATTTCATAAGGCTAAAGCATGGAGAAATCCCCTGTTTGTTTCCATCCATGGGGAGGAGGAAATTTCTCCTCGATTGCCCCGCTGAATGCTGAGAGAAAAGCAGTCATAAAGATGATGTCGCTGGTACCCAGAGTGCTCTTGGAAGTGACCTCATTTCCCCCAATCTCAGTGGCTGTGTTTGAAAGTAAAGTCTAGTGTTGTCGCATGTATCTGTCTGCTTGAGTGTTGTGTGATCTCTGATGCAGCTCCTCCTTGAGCCTTGCATTCTGTAAATAAGAAAAAAATAATTCCATCATAAATGGTTTCGTAATTCATGACACTTTTTGGAAGCAGTTCACTCGGAGGACCAAGAGTTTTTTTTTCTTGAATACCTGTTGTTTTCTTGAAAACCGTTTGAATACAATAATTTCCATTGCATAGAAACAGGTACATGCCCTTGAATACTGATTGACCTTGTTGTGTGGTGAGGGCAAGCAAGAAGGTGGTGAGAGATGGTAAATAAGGTGTACTAAAATGAGAATTCCTGTTGAACATTTTGTTACTCAACTCAACACAAGCTAAAATAAACCAACGTTTTAGTGAAAACCAACAAAATT
This sequence comes from Eptatretus burgeri, assembly GCF_056783735.1. Lineage (NCBI taxonomy): Eukaryota > Metazoa > Chordata > Myxini > Myxiniformes > Myxinidae > Eptatretus > Eptatretus burgeri. Next base: position 38,766,384 of record NC_140975.1, read on the forward strand.
TGTGTATTTGTTTGTAAAATTTGTACACCTTTATAATCGTAATCCAGAACACTTAGACCACACGACATAAAATATCCATTGATTACATCACCAGGTGGTGGAAATGTGATTGCCCTCCTCTTCAGGTTGAGGTTTCACGAGGGCTGACCTCTTTATTAGTGGAGTGAGTTATGAGATCATGTAAACTGATTTATATTTAGGATTTTGTCATAGATTGTATGAAGATTTGTATATTTTTTTATGCCTCTGCTGATGAAGTCGTTGGTAGTATTGTGTTTTTGGGTTGTCCTTCCATCCCTCCATCCATTATCATGAATCATTATAACGTCTGTCCATAATAATTTTCTCTGTTTTATCTGCAACCGCTTATCCGATTGACACAAAATTTTCACCATAGGTGTAGAATGTTTTAATTATAATTATGATGTCATAGGTCACGTGGTGTTGCAGCCATGTTGGAAAAAAGGAAAAGCTTTGGACCTCTGCATCTCCGAAACTGCTCCATTGATAAAATTGAAACTTGGCACATGTGAAGTACTCCACATGGGAAACAAGTGTGATTTTTTGATGATGTCATAATTGCATACGTTGAATACTTGAACCGATGAGTATGAAAAATTTTGAGGATCATCGAGGGGTAAATAAAAGCCTGGTGTTGGCTTAGTGATTAGGGTGGTGGCTTGGGATCCTAGGCTCCTGAGTTCAAGGCCCGTTGGCCGCTGAATTAACACCAGGGGGTTGACAGCCTGTCATCCTTCCGAGGTCGGCGAAATGAGTAGCAGTGTAGCAGCTAAAAAGGCTGCACACGAAGGGAAGGGGTATCAACGGATTGATTAAATCTGATATTGGTGTGGTGCAGCCATGATGGGCCGAATGGCCTCCTCCTGCACCTTAATTCCTCGTAAGTCCTTGTAAATCCTTGTAAATTGTATTGGGGGGGGGGGGGAATTGATGACATCATCGGTCACATGGTTCGGCATTCATATTGTTTTTAACATAAAAACTTTCAAAAATCTTCTTCTCCGTAATGGCTGAACAGATCGAGGTGAAACTTTACAGGTATGATCGATCACCTATCCATGAGGAACAAAACATTCACCCATGTCATCATAGGTCACCTGGTTTGGTAGCTATGATTTATTTGAAGAATAAACCTTTAAAAATACTATTTTCCAGAACGGCCTGACAAATCGAGGGAAAACTTCACCCACATGTTCCCCAAGCCTTGAGGATACCAGGATGTTAACAAATAATTTAGAGGTCACATGGTCAAGCAGCCAGAATTATTTAATATTTTGAATCTGGGTTCAGGTATTTAAATCAAACTTGGTACAAGTGTGGTTAATGATGTAATGATGTGAGCGGAGGCATTTCTGGTGATGTCGCGATCTCGAAAAGTGCCCTTCTAGTTTATTATTATTTGGCAGGACGTGGAGGTCTTGGACGAGAGGTGGCACAGAAGGAAAAGCGACATCGGCAAGAAGTTTGCCGGCAACAAGAGACCAAAGTTTCTCTTGAGGAGTATCGGTAAGAAGCGTACTTTCACTCTTCTCCTCCCTATTTTCCCACAGCTTCAAACCCATACCTCCCATTTCCTACTCTTCTGTTTTACCATTTGCGATTACATTTATTGAGTGCACATGACCAAGTTAAAATGTTTATCACTCCTGTTTTTATTTATTTTAATGTTTTTATTTATTTATTTATTTTAAACACATTGGAAACAGCTGCACTTTAAAACAATTTATTTCATGGAAGCTGGGCTCACTGTGGGGTTTATCTGTGGGGACCACACATTGGTTAGATGCTTAAATTGAGCTTGTAATACATACTTTGGCACAGTCCAATGCTGAAGAGGTGACGAGTAATAATTTGATGAAGGAACACGACCTTATGCCAAAACACTTTAGGTCTTTTTACTTCATCAAAAGCTTCCATTTCTGGTTTCCTCTTTGTGTTTGCTTCTCTTGGTTCTCTGAGTGATCTGCTTCCGAAAAGCTAAGTAATCTGTCTGGATTCTGCTGTGTTGTTGTAGATTTTGTGTCCATTGTTTTGTATTGAATGCTTACTCCTGTGTATTTTTTCATGCTCATTGTATTTATGCATCTCAGGTCTCAGGCTCGGATAGTTTTGGCTCTACCATTTTTTTTTTCTTCCAACTGTTTCCTATACCCACTCACTGTGTTTCCATCCCCTCTGTCCCATTATTCACCAATCTTGTTTTAATTCCTTCCTTATACCTTCTGTTTAATAATAAAAAAACACGGACACAGTAGGTGACGAATGCTTTGTCTCACCATCGCAGGCTGGCCAGGTGTCTTGTATGCTATGGGATTGTCCCGTTTTATACTTTCCCAGAGCGGCATTTTTGTCATGGTGTGTCCATTCTGTGTTTTTTTTTGTTGTTGTTTGTGTGTGGCGTTTCTGTGCCGTGTCAGTGCCTTTCCGTGTCCGTATCGTGCATCTTCTCAATCGTGGCAGATAACCACAAGATCTAGCTCTCTCTCTGTTGTTTCATAACTGTTCTCTATAAAATGTTCCGAGCACATTAGCGAACATCTTGTAGGGCCGAACCACACTCAGGTATTTCGGCCAAACCTCGTCCAATTTCTGGCAAACTTAGGGTCTTTCGGCCATTGGTGTAGTATGAAACCATCTCGGTTTGTATGACTGCAACCACCAATGATTTATCAACTCGTCATATTTGTAGAAAATCGAAGATTATTTGCTATTTGAGTTAAGTCGTACCACGATGTAATCTGAAGACAGTACAAATATGGCGGTCGACTCCAAGATGTGACGTCACGGCTAAGCTTTAAGAAGAAGAAGATTTCGACTTTTAATTAGAAAATTACCTGCTTTATAAATCGGAAATCGGAAAAAGACTCATCATACCTATTTTGTATGGCATCAAGGGATAGATTAGCGTTGAGGTGATCTGAATGTTTGGGTTCCCCTTTAAATCTTCCCACTTACAATACTCAATTCCAAACACTTTTCTCTTAGTCTGCTTTCCATTATCTCCTTCTCTCCATCCCTGGATGACTCAACTCATGCCTCATCCACCATCATGTTCATATAGCACAGTCTTTCTTTGTGCTTTTAATCATCATTGCCATACAAATCCTGATGTATATCTTCTTCTCTCTGCCCTTGGGATCCTTAAATCCAACCCCTTTTGTACTGTATGTTGGACTATGGTGACAAACTTCCCCATGTCATCTTCACAGCCTGGTTCCCCTACATGTACTCCAGGATCCGTGTCCATCCACTCCATGCCCCTTCCCCTTCTTGCTTCCTTCATACCCTACCTCCTCCTTTTTTCTTTCACACCCTGCCCCCTCCTTGTTTCCTTCGCATCCCTCCCCCTCCTTGCTTCCTTTGTTCCTTCTCCACTCTTTGCTTCCTTATATCCCACCTCCTCCTTACTTCCTTCAAGCCTGCATCCTCCTTGCTTCCATTGCACCCCATTTCCTCACTTCTTCCCCTCTTCTCCTCCTGCTTCCCAGTTCTTCCCCCCCTCTGATTCCCAGCCCCTCCACCCCTCTGATTTCCAGGCCCTCTTCCCCTACCCCTTTTTCCTGGCCCTCTCTTCTCTCCCCGTTTCCCGGTCCTCTCTTCTCTCCTCGTTTCCCGGCCCTCTCCTCTCCCCGTTTCCCGGCCCTCTCCTCTCCCCGTTTCCCGGCCCTCTCCTCTCCCCGTTTCCCGGCCCTCTCCTCTCTCCCCGTTTCCCGGCCCTCTCTTCTCTCCCCGTTTCCCGGCCCTCTCCTCTCTCCCCGTTTCCCGGCCCTCTCTTCTCTCCCCGTTTCCCGGCCCTCTCTTCTCTCCCCGTTTCCCGGCCCTCTCTTCTCTCCCCGTTTCCCGGCCCTCTCTTCTCTCCCCGTTTCCCGGCCCTCTCTTCTCTCCCCGTTTCCCGGCCCTCTCTTCTCTCCCCGTTTCCCGGCCCTCTCTTCTCTCCCCGTTTCCCAGCCCTCTCTTCTCCCCCCGCTTTCTTAGAAGGTAGTCACAGAAATACCTTCTAAGAAATCACTTTATAATTGGCATTCCATGAGATGTTCCTACAGTGGAACTACGTCTTTTCACAGTAAATGCGATGAGGATTTTTGGGTGCAGTTTCTGTCCTTGAAATTGTCATTTAAGTATTGGGATGTATTTGGGCCACCATGAGCTCCCATGAGTTTTGACTTGTAGAAAGTGTTTTTTAAAATCTCTATTTTGTTTTTGAAAGCAAACGAGTGCGAAGCAAAATGGAGGACCGTCAGCTGGAATCAGATCTTCGGAAGAGCCAGTGTGCTTGCCAGCAGCTTGATGCGCAAGCGGTAGGTGAAATACCTTCTTCCCTTAAAACGATCATTACTCGGTTGTGCCATGGTGCGTTCTTCTATGCAGGAGGGCAAAGATAAGTTTTGTTTTGGAAGAAATGTGTTATGTGGTTATGACAATGTTGTGAACGATGTTTGTTGGTGGTCTCACAAGGTCTGCATGGGGCAGTAAAGTAGTCTAGAATCGTTTAGTACGTGTAGATTATGACAGGATGTCCAGCATCCATTTGACACTCTTGTCCTTTTTGTGACCCCTTGTTTTGCTCATTTTCTTGTGGTTAAAAGCCTTTGGAAAGTATCGCTCTCAAGTTATCACAATGAAAGGAGCCAATTTGTCTGGCTTGCAAACTTGTTGTGCTTATGCCAGGTGCAGGTGTGGTGTTTGATGACTTCACACCTTGTAAGTCAGCCCAATATTTGTGTTTGGGCCTTTATGATCTCCGAAGATTATAACAAAAGCTTGCAATGTGCTTTTTGAATTTGCTGCTCAGGTGAAAGCAGTTCTTCTGGTGTCTGAAAGCCTGGCACCTTGTCAGCAAAGCTGAAGCTCAAGTTGAGATTACTAACAAAGCTCAATATATATGGAATATCAAACTTAAGCTCGAGGAATTGTTCCCACAAAGATTTAACCATCTTGCATTCTCTGGTGTAGCCCTGCCTCTATGCGACTATGGTGACTCTCTGCGACTATGCCTGTCACAAGTTCTTACACTGGCGGTCTGAATCCCAGTGGTGACTGTTGAGAGGTGTGTGACATGCAGTTGAGCTCAGCACCACAGAGTATTTGGATTTATGATTGTAGCATTCCTGGGTGCTGTTCGTAGGCCTAACCTGCATGGCAACAACCTTTGCAGTGCCTTCAGAAAGTGTGCACTTGTTCCAATCATAAATTGGAACCCATTTTCCACTATGTTGTGACTTTGTAATAAAAAATGACTGTGCTATGAGGGTCAAAATAATCCCAGACCCCTGATTTGCTCATAATAATCCAAAACGGAAGATATGCTTCACAAAAATTAGATACTCGCAATAATCCAAGACTTGCCAACTTTCCATTTCCTCATTATAGTGTTATTGGAACTGTATACAGTTGGTCTGCTTATCCTTCAAACTATCTGTGCCATGATTTTTAATTATTTTAGATTCCTCCATTAGCCAGCCAGCATTGATTGCCTCAGTCAGCCATATCAGGATGGAAGTCTGCGCAACACATTTCTTGTCCACCTAAAATGTACGAGCATGGTGTCAAAGTCCCTTTTTGTTATTATTTCTTTTTCTTTGCAGTAGTGAAGCTCGTGGAAGATCAATATAGAAGTGCCAGTGAGAGAAACATCAAGGGAATGAACGAACAGGAAGACATGAGGTGGGGGCAGGGGTGGTGGCCTGAAGATACTGAAAATAGGAAGTAAGACAGTTGGGTTAGGAAAGATTAATGGGGATAATACAGATCTTATATTAGTTCAGAATTGGTGATGACAAAAGATGGCAGTGCAATGCTTTCTTTTGAAGCCCTGGAGGGAAAAGTGAGACAGAACAGCCTCTGAAAGGTGCTTCCCATAAGCTGGAGAAGCGAAGAATGAAAAAATTTAGGTGTCCAGACAGCCTGGATTTCAGAAGCCTAACCAAGATGGAGTTACTGGGAGAATGCTTGCATCCTGGAGCAAGGTTTTCACAGTCCTAGAAACTCCTTGAAATTCCTGGAAAAATGAAAAAGCATTTTCCCATACTGGAAAGTCCTGGAAAATTGAGAACATTGCACAAATAGAAATAATCTGCTCGGGCTCCCATCAGAATTGTTAATTCCGCCGGTCTCTTTAAGAGAAGGTTTCCAATTTTAACCTCCCTCAGGGATTTAGCATTAAAGCCGGCCAAAATGGTATCTCGGTCTGTCAGTCCGGACCACATAGCTAATCCTAATCCCAGTCAATGCAGTGATCACATGGTGCTCATTTAGCTGCAGAATTATTCCTGAGTTAATCCCATCTGATGTTCTATTCCACATGCCCCTAATTATGTGTAACGGTCTCTGGCATTTATCTATTAGTCTAAAAATTTTGAGGATCCATGCTGGGATGTTACTATATTTGAACTTTACACATATACCATAATTATAAGTCGTCGATGCTGCTGAAGCGGGTGATAAATGAAACATGCAGCGCGTGCAGTACTGAACTGCACCTATCTCCACGTCAAGGCTACGTTTCCAATCCCTTTGTTTTCGGTTGTCACGCTTCAATCATAACTATCTGCTGTTGTGTCAAGGAGGAATGTCATACTGGACAACAATACTCCAACTTAGGTCTGATTTAAGATGTATACACCGTGATCAGATCTTCTATTTTTATATGGAACCTCTTTAATAATCGAAGCAAGCACAACTTTCTTAAAACCTTTTGAGGTGATTAAGTTTACGTGATTAACCCACTTGAGGTCATTGCTAATTACAACACCCAGTAATTTAACCTGCTAATTTTCCTGTAATTGGACATTATTTAGTTGGATCTGCAATGGAAGGAGCAGACAGCGAGTGAAACAAGCCCGCATGACCTGAGACTTAGCGTGGTTTAGTTGCATCTTGGAATCTGTACTCCACTGTTCAAATTGCATGAGGACTGAATGGAGGGTAAATGGTGAATTTTTTTGACGGGGCGCTGCCAATGTTAAATCATCCATGTATTTCCATCTGCTGATGTTAGATGATTGAAGGGCATCATTGATGACAGCCAAAAAAATGAGCGACCCCAGACATGTTCCTTGTGGGGCACCACCTGTTACTGTTGAAGGTTGAGAGTATAGAAAGTTATCCCTTATGCCGTACCTGCTGAACCTGGTGTGAAAGAAAGCTGCACACCCATTGGATCAAAGAAGGTCTTGCTCGTATTGTATGCAGTTTGTTAATCGCTATTGTATGGTCTACCAAGTACAAAGGCTTTGGCAAAATCGGTCAAAACAAGAGTAGAAATTGAACCAGATGTCTCAGCACAAGCATTCAGGAATTCTACCAATTGCACAAGATAATGAATTGAAGACACACCTGCATGCTTTCCAAATTGTTGAGTGTCAATGTTAGGATCGATGTCGGCCACAAGCCATTGATACACAGATAACTCTGCAAGCTTTGCAAAATGATCGGTTAATGTGATTGCTCTCAATTTGTCAAGCATTGGTAAGGTTTCCTTCAGTAAAGGCACGACTATTGATTGCTTCCTTTGAGATGCTATCAACTGTAAAAAAGTTATAAAAGTTCAAAGTTGCACAAGGACTTTATGGACTCCCTGTACACCATTCCATCTTGTTGCATCTTATTTTTATACAGATGTGAAAAGTTCTGGACATGGTACTTTAACTTAACTGATGTACATATTGACAAATGGACTGTGCTGGATATATTGCAGGGAGTAAATTGCCCTGTGGACGCTTGGTTTTGGGTACAAGAAAAGAAGAAAGAGGAGGAAAGTGAGGAAGAAGAAAAGGAGGATCGGGAGGAGGATGAGAAGTCGGAGAAGGATGATGATGATGAGGAGAAAGAGGAAGAAGAAAACGACGAACCAAATGTAAATGCACACTTCAAATTGGATATGGTTGCTAAAAATCTTTTTTCCATCTGAATCCCATTTTGTGAGGGTGTTCAGTACAAAACGACTTTCTAATTACTCATGCCATGCTATTCCGCATCAAAATTTCACCCTTAAAAAGAAATATAAACAATTTTAAAGTTTATAAAAGAGAAACATGAATGACAATAACGGCACTCGGTAGAGCGAATACCTCATTTATATCAGGATGAACATTTACATTTTGTATCCCACTGATAGGCCGGATCTGGATTTGGACCTGAATCAAAATGTAATCAGCTTATTCTTTTCACGTAACTAACTCATCCACCAAGTTGTGTCATAATTTTTGAGAGCGCATACCTCCACCACTTCCAACCTGCCCACCATATAGCATCCAGTGATACATCGACATACCGGTTATAACGATATAATTTTTTATATTGATATACCGGAATTGGAATTCTGAATATACCGGTGTACCGAAAAAATACGGTACATCACCAACAAATCAAAGAAAGGTATTTACAATCTTTAAATACCATGCATGATTTAAAAAGCTTTGATGCACTCGGCATCTCAGATGAACATGAAACTGGAACAGTTAAACGTATGACGTCAAGACATACCAGGAAGTAAGTCCAGTAGGTTTTAACTTTTAAACCTCAGCATCCGAACTCATCAGCTCCGTACAAGCAATCGCGTTTTTCTTTGCCCTCATGGCTGGTTTTAAAGCAATTGCCAATTTGTTTTTCCATGTGAATTGGGTGTGCTTTAGAAAGCCTGTGCTAAATTGGTGATCCGTGATGATCATACGGGTGTGAAAACGATACCGGTATGATAGCGACACCAGCGGTGTCGTCACACATTCTTTGTGACGTCACGAATGACGTCACAAAGAATGCTTTTTTTTTTTTTTACATTTTTTTGCACGATTGACGGTCCGATCTGATTGAAACTTGCGAGGAATATTGCTGGGGAACCCGCGGATGTGCCTTTTCAAGGTTTGATATTAATCGGATAAGCGGTTCCCAAGTTACGGCCATTTATCTGTCGACCAATGACAAGACACGGTGCTATGACGTCACGAATGACGTCACAATTAATGTTTATTTATTTATTATTTTTATTATTTTTATTTTTTTTGCATGATTGACGGTCCGATCTGATTGAAACTTGCCAGGAATATTGCTGGGGACCCGCGGATGTGCCTTTTCAGGGTTTGATATAAAGGTTTGAGAGTGGGGGCGAGAGAGAGGGGCGAGAGAGGAGGGCGAGAGAGGGGGGGTGAGAGTGGGGGCGAGAGAGAGGGGCGAGAGAGGAGGGGTGAGACTAGGGGGGAGCGAGAGAGAGGGGGCGTCACAATTCTTCTTCTTCTTCGTTTGATAAGACGTCACAATTGACGCTGGGGACCTGAGTGTGTTTCCCAGGTGTTTCCCAAGTTATGGCCATTTATGATACGGTTGGTCCGATCTAATTGAAAAAATGCCCCAATCCAGTCGTCATTTACGAGAGCGAAGGAACGAAGCTGCACATACTGGCACGCCTCACCCACGAGAGAGGGTACTGGCACGAGAGAGGGGGAGAGAGGAGGGGGCGAAAGAGTTGGGGGGGGTGAAAGGGGGGGTGAAAAATCCAGTCGTTGTTTACGCACCTACGGGCCCGCACTAGTATATAAAAATATCACCATGTGAATTCAGACTTATTCTAGGTGTTCATTTGCTGAGCATAGTGAAGACAAGGTACCAGTAGATGAGGATATCTAAGTCGGCAGGAGCCAATCCGTGTTGTGTCATTGGAATTATGAAAACATTAAAATTGTTAGGAAATAATGGAAGCCACTGCAACTGGGCTAAAATGGGTTAAATGTGATGGCTTTTTCATACGTGTTGAATGCCCAGCAGCTAACTATTGTATGAAGAAAAATGTGAATAAATCCAGTAGCATTGTATAGAATGCTGCTGCAATAATCAGTGCGATGCTACCATGAATATGCATTTCATTTGTTTTGATGTTCTGGTAGGATAGCCGAGAGTAATGCACACCTGCCTCTCAGCTGTTTGGCCTGGGTTCGGATCTCAGCCCAGCTATAAACTGTCACCCTGGTGTTTCACTTGGGTGTTAAACCGGGTGACCCATCTGCTGGCATTAGTTGGTGGATGTTAAAGATGTCATGGTGTCCTTCCTGAAGAGGAGGTGAGTTATCTCTGGCACCATGAACAAATTACATATTCCTGCTCTCACCTGCAGGGGACACTGCATCAGCGGCACAATCGCGCTCCATGCCATGATGCAAACCAGTTGCCACAGTTTGCACACTAAATGATAATCTTTTTTGAGATATATGGATGTTAGACAGGCATCCTGTTTGCCGGCATTACTTGGTGGACGGTAAAGATCCCACGGTGTGCTTTCGTGAAGAGACGGCGAGGTATTGCCAGCACCATGAACAAATTAGAAATTCCTGTCCTCACCTTAGTTGAATGTCAGGACTGGCCAGCCGGTTTGTGAAAGACTTGGGCCAAGCTTCCCCCAGCGAACCCCACATGAACGTCTGAATAATTGTGGCTGTTAAAGAAGAAGGAGAAGGTAACTCGAAGAAAAGTGTTGCGTCTATAATGACAAATTTACCATCGATGAACTGTCTGACTTGAGGCCCAGGCATACTACAGTGGTGATGACAGTGTGAATACCTGTGTGCTGGATTTGAAATTTTGTGCAAGTTCTTAATTTAGATTACCTTCAGTCTTTAATGATCCATACCTTCAGGCTATTCTTTATCAATGGTGGGCAGGTTCGTATCCAGGTTCATTTCTGCATGTTTGAGCACACCACACATTGGTAATCTATTCTGTGAATAATCAGTCATGTTATTGATGTGTTGCTTTGGTTAATGTTAATGCTATTGATGCCTTGAATGTTGCAGAGCCATGAGAAGTTGGCGAAACTTACTGAATACCTACGGACACGCCATCTCTACTGTGTTTGGTGTGGCACCTCTTATGATGGTCAGTCATGTTGCCGCTGATATATTTTAAGGTTGTCATAGTTAGTACCCCATCCCCCAAAAAATGTTGGGTTTCCGGTAACATGCTGCTCAATGAATCGGATAGGTGGGTTGGGGTGTTTTTTTTTTTTCTTTTGGACGTGTATAAATGGAAGCAGAACAGTATTTCAGATTCTACATCTTTCCAATCAGTATGTTGATAGTTGAAAAGATATAGAATCATGAACTTTAACATGTCCATCGTGAGATACAAAATTATGGGTAAAACAGTGTTGTGTACACAAGTCAGAGGATTAAATGACACCAATTTAGTATCTCTGCTAGCCTGGTGTTGGCTTAGTGGTTAGGGTGGTGGCTTGGGATCCTAGGGTCCTGAGTTCAAGCCCCGTTGGCCGCTGAATTAAAATACACCAGGAGGCTGACTCAGCCTGTCATCCTTCCGAGGTCGGCAAAATGAGCACCAGTGCACTGGTGAGGGGGACACTGCATCAGCGGCATCGCCACGTCCCAACTAACGATGTGAGTGAATGAATGAATCTTTGCTCAGTTTCCTTTAAACAGTGAAGCTGATCTCAGCAGTGATATAGACAGCATATCATGAACATGGCTAAAACTTTTAAAAACCACAGTTTGCCATGGATGCTCGCTTTCCATCAACCATCTTTTTTTCCAACTTCAGTGTCAACTCACTCCTCTCACCCCTCACTCTCAAAGCAACCATCCCACTCTTCTCCCTCCAAGCCTCCCTCTCACCTCTCTCAAAAATTCCCCCCTCACCTTTCTCCCACCTTTCATCCCCCTCACTCTTCCTTCTCAAAGTTTCCCCCCCTCTCATCCGCCACACTACCTGCCTCCACTGCCCACTCTCATCCATCTCTTCGCTCCACCTCCTCAAACCCTCAACTGCCTTCTTCCTTGTCTCTTGTCCCCCCTCTCCCCCAGCACCACAGAGCCTTTTCTCCTCCTCATTCGGCCCCCTCCCCTCGTTATTCTGCAATACCCCACACTCCTTCAGCAACCCTCCTTACCTGCCCCCCTCGTCCCTTGTCCTACCCTCCCCCTCCACCTCCTGCACCCAAAGCCTCCTCCCCATCCTCTTCATTAAAAGTGTGGACCTCAAATATCCGGGGCCTTCGCTCAAACCTTTCAGATCTTTCCATACAGGGAGCCACTGACAAACCAGACATTATCTGCCTAACAGAAACTTTCCTCTCCCAAGACGTGTCTGACTCCCAAGTATCTCTCCCTGGTTACTCCCTCTTACGGTATGACAGACCTGAGCCTCGTCCTGGTGGAGGTGTTGCTCTCTTCATCAAAGACTCTATTCCTCACTCTCCCTGCACTGCTCTCACTCCCCCACACCCCCAGGAATACCTCTGGCTACAGCTTCCCTCCACTCCCACCTCATGTTTATATGTGTACTGTACCGTCCACCGAACAGTGATGACTCCATCTACACCTCACTATCCGAAAACATGGACCATCTTCTATCTTCTCATCCAAACTCTCTCTTCCTCTTATGTGGTGACGTCAATTGTCATCACGCCAGTTGGCTCGGTGTGGGTACCTCTCTCACCTGCCATGGCACCTCAGCAAAAGCTTTCTGCGACTCATTGGGACTGACTCAATCGGTCAACTTCCCGACCCGGATCTCAACCAATGGTACTCCATCTCTTCTGGATCTGATTTTGACAAATTTCCCTGACAATATCTGCTGCTCTTCCTTCGCTCCAATTGGTTCTTCTGACCACGTCCTTGTTAAAGTGGACATCTCTCTGGCTGTTATCAGAGAACCACCTCACCGCCGTCGAGTCTGGCATTTCACTCAAGCCGACTGGCAGGGTCTCCGAGCAGCCATCAAACTTACAGACTGGTCTCCTATCACTACTTTCTCAAACATCAACTCATCCTGGGAATTATTTCAAAGAAACTTGCTCTCCCTCATGCACAGATTTATCCCCTCTCGTGTTCAGTTGTCTTACCCTTCCTCCCGCCCTTGGTTTACTGAAGCTTGTGGCGAGGCAGTTGTCCTGAAACAACTTGCCTTTGCCTCATCGAAAGCAAACGCAACTGAGGGCAATCTCAGTTCTTTCCACAAAGCTCGGAACAAGTGTGTATCTACCCTCAGGAGAGCCAGAAAACAACATCTTTCTCATCTCAAGTCTGAACTCTCAAACCTCTCTCCCTCCTCAAAATCCTGGTGGCTTTTAATCAAATCTGTTTCTGGTGTATGTTCCCCCTCCATCCCCTCCCTTACCTCAAATGGCCGCACTGCTGATTCCACACGTGATAAAGCTGAATGTCTAAACTCGGTGTTTGCAGCTAAATCTTGTGTCCCAAACCCATCACTATCTCTACCCACTTTACCCAGTCGCACCCAACTGTCCCTGGACTCTGTATCCTTTTCTCCTGACAAGGTGGAGAGCTTGCTTTCAAACCTCGAGTCAGATTCTGCAACCGGTCCAGACGGCATCAGCCCACGTGTCCTCAAAGCCTGCTCTTCTGCTCTTGCTCACCCTCTCTCTGTTCTATTCACCCTCTCATTTGCCCAAGGTCATCTGCCATCTGCTTGGAAATCTGCTAACATCACTGCCCTGCATAAAAAGGTGCAAAAACAGATCCCTGTAACTACAGACCAATCAGCCTTCTCCCAATCATCAGCAAGGTGATGGAATCCATCATCGCTTCAGACATGAAATCCTTCCTCTTCTCCAATGGCTTGATTTCCAATCATCAATTTGGTTTCAGACCAGGTCACTCTACCCTGGATATGCTGCTTCTGCTCTCCCATCAATGGATGGAGGTCCTCAATGCCAGACAGGAAATCCGAGCCGTATCCCTGGACATATCACGTGCTTTTGACACAGTCTGGCACCCTGCCCTACTCACCAAACTCTCTTCCCATGGTATTCAAGGCCATCTCCACTCATGGCTCGCAGACTTCCTCTCCTGTCGCAGTCAACGTGTGGCCCTAAATGGAGTTCTTTCATCCCCTCTTCCTGTGCAGGCTGGAGTTCCTCAAGGTAGCGTTCTGGGCCCTGTTCTTTTTCTGGTTTTCATCAATGATCTCTCGGACTCTCTGGAAAATCCTCTATTTCTCTTTGCCGATGACTCCACCCTCTGCCGTACCATCTGTCATCCCTCAGACCGGCAAGCAGCAGCTTCTTCGCTCACTGCAGATCTGGATAAAATCACAAACTGGTCCAACACGTGGAACATGTCTTTCAATCCAGACAAATCTCACACTCTCACTATGTCTCTTCGAAAGGACCGTTTACAAAACCCCCCATCCACTTTCTCAACAATCCTCTGGAAGAAGTCTTTTCTTTCAAGCTTCTAGGTCTCACTATCTGCCATGACCTTTCCTGGGAAAGTCACATTTCCAACCTCGCCTCAAAAGCCAGTCGCCGACTGGGAATCCTCCGTCGTGCTAAGTCCTTCCTCGGCCCTCTTGAGCTCCTGACCACTTACAAAGCTTTTGTCCGTAGCCTGATGGAGTACTGCTCTCCCCTCTGGGCTGGTGCTCCTGCCTCCCACCTTTCTCGGCTTCACGCTGTCGAAACCAGGGCATTTAAGATCATCGGCATCTCCCGCAATGAAGCTGAGTCTTTGGGCCTCTCACTCAATCACCGCAGGTTGGTCGGTGGTCTTTCTGTCTTCTACCGACTCCTCTCCAGCCTTGTCCCCCCTGCTCTCTCTGCGATTTGTCCCCACCACATTTCCACAGGGCGCTCAAGGTCCGCCAACAACCCCTTCTGGTAAAACTACCAAAATCACGAATCACTGCTCATCTTCACTCTTTCATTCCTCTTTTTCCCACCTTTGGAATAAACTTCCTCACTCTATTCTTTCCCATTCTTCCCTCCAGGCTTTCAAAACAGCTGTTCACCACCACCTCTTATCTTCCCCCATCCAAATCCTCGATCTTTTCTACCCCCGATAATCCACCCAAGCCCACTTCCTTCATTTCTCCTGCTTTCCTTCCTGAAAGTCCCCGAAATGTCCATCTTCTCTTCGCCATGTTCCCCGTCCCATCCCCATCCCTCTCCCTTCCACAGTTCACCTAATGTGTCTGTTCCCCACTGTTTTGTCCCTTCCACTCCCGCCCCTCTTGTCTCATGCCTCCTTGCTGTGAGTTGTGTGTTAGCTCTCATACGAGCCTCGACCAAGGTATACAAAAAAAAACAAAAAACAGGACATCTGAAGGAATTGAGGAATACTAATCTCCCATTCATCATCCCTGAAAATCTTGTATATTCAGATATTAGACTCTTTGTAGTTGACAAAAAACATAGATTACGACCTTTGGGGGCATCCATGAATTATATACTCCTCAAAATAATAACTTTTAACCTGCCCCCCTCGAAGCCTGGTGTTGGCTTCATGGTTATGGTGGCTGGCTTGGGATCTTAGGATGCAGAATTTGAGCCCTGTTCCATTGAATTAGCACCAGGTGGGGTTGACTCAGCCTGCCATCCTTCTAACGTTGATGAAATGAGTACCAGTGTAGTGGTGTAGGGGCACAGCATCAGTGGTACAGTCACACCCCAACAAAATGATGGCCATCTGGAAGCCAAGCTGCCATACGCAAGAAGAAAAAAAAAAAGAAGGAGAAGAAGAACCCACCCCCAACTAATGCACTTTAAATTTAATCTGTATAATCTGCCAATATAGCAATTGTTATACACCCCCCCCCTTCCCAGATACCCATCTCCCTTCTCCTCTTTTCTCCCCCTCCACACACTATCGCCTTTCTCCCCCTCCACTTTGTCCCCTTCCACTTTCTCCCCCTCCACTTTCTCGCCCTCCACTTTCTCCCCCTCCACTTTCTCCCCCTCCACTTTCTCCCCCTCCACTTTCTCCTCCTCCACTTTCTCCCCCTCCACTTTCTCCCCCTCCACACTCCCCTCTCTTTGAAGGGTATAACCAGGCCCCTCCCCCAACGAAGTACAGTACCGTCTATGAAAGGCATATACGAAACTGAGATAATGATAAGATCTTGTAATTTTTCTTACTTTGTAACAAAACTGGCTTAAAATAATTTTCAAGAAATTCAGTTCTTTATTTTGAAATATTCATTTCCACTTTGTTTTCGATTTTAGACCGATGTTCACAATACGTTTCTTCATGTTCTTCTTCACAACATACCTTTAATTTTTTTTTTGGTGGTAGCCATTTTTTGCCAGACATAAGTATGTTAAATCTAGACCTAATGGGTCTGACATCTTTTGTGTCTTGGTGACCACATCGGCACTTTAAGTGAACAAAATGAACACCAAATGTCTGCACGGCAGCCATGACCTCTGTCAAAGTCAGAATGTCTATCCAGGGCCCATTTTCCAACTTTGAATAAGACACCATCGATGTGTCTCAGGTGGGTTGTGCAATGTTTTTAAAATGTCGATAAAACTTTCTGATCCTAAGCTGAAATAAACAGCTGCTGATTTTCTCTGTTGAGACCACAGCGGTCAACAATGGCACAGAGTAATGTCATGCATAGCGGGCATAAAATGGCTGCCCAGACGTCAACCTTCGCAAAAAAATAAATAAATGGGATCGGCAGGAATTATTGGGGTCGGTCGGGTTACAGGAAACTCAACATTTTGTTTTAGGCCTTACTGAGTTGGTTGTTAGTTTGAATTGCTTCATGCAGCCATAATCAGTGAATCCTTTTTTATTTATTTATCTGTCATCCCAAATTGGGCCTTGTATTGCTGTTGTAAAGCAGTGCATTCTGATCCAAGTTTTTTTCTGATTTTTTTTTTTTTTGATGGTAGATGCTGACGACCTTGCCTCAAATTGTCCGGGAGATACTGCCGAAGACCATGACTGAAATACAAGGAACGATCTCTTTTTGTTCTTCACAATTATGAACATTTTGAGCTTAAAACATGCATTATTGAAATAGCAATGACTTTATCGGGCCATTGGGAATGTCGGCACAGGTAAAGGAATGTGTATAACAAACAGCAGCCGGTTCTCACAGACACTTGAAGAGCTTGTTGGGTTGAGATTGGTTTCCAAAGTGTGCATAAAACGTCATCATAATGTTTTTTTTTCTTCTTTTTTTTTTCTCCAACAATGTTTTTACTTTTATTTGATGACCAATTCCTCCCAAAAGCGATCTGCAATTTGTTGAGACAGATGCCTTACAGGAGGATTATGTAGCAGTCAGGTGTACCAAGCATTTCTAATCTGGATAGAGGATTACAACTACTTATTGGCAGTTTGTTTTGGGGTATTTGTTATCCATACCTGTGGAAATTGCTGTGGAATGCAATGGAGAAGTTTTGCTTTCGATTTGGTTCGTAAGATTGCATTTTATTTGTCCACTTATTTATTTGTTCTCGACTTCAGCCTTAAAGTTGGTCCCTCTCCTATGGTGTGTCTCTTGACACCCATTCTCTTGTGTGTTGTGTTCAGATGCAAAAGTCATAATGTGAAGGAACACATAAACTCCCAGGATTCATTGGTGCCCCAATTGCTAAAGGCCGCTTGGGTCAAATATTCAGTCTATGTTGTTTCCCTGATAAATTTGTTTTCAAGAATCGGCAACTGGGTTGCTCTTCCTTCTACCTTTTGCTTTTGCAACACAGGCTTCTGGTGCCCGATTCCACAGACGTACACGGTACCTTTTTGAACTGGGCAGCACTAATAGTTGGTACATCATATTCTGAAAGTTGATGTTTGTGCATTGTGCCCTTAAGCTAGATGCTCTCATCATGTGTTGTAAAACAAACTTCTGAGTTTTAAAAATCTTTCATGTACATTTAAGCGTTTGGTTTCTTTAAACAATTTCCATAATGATAGCCATGCTTTGTTGATGCACAGTTGCTTATAAATATCAATTTTTGATTCCTTGCTTAAATAAACTTCATCTGCTTGCCTGGAATTGTGATCATGTGTGATTTTTAACCACCGTTGCTGTAATGGTTAGTCCCTTATTTTTTGTGATTCCTGTGGTTCTTGTGCCAGCCAACGTTAACTTGCTTTGGTTACAAATCTTGCCACTTGAACACAACGTAAAGGATTTCAGAAGCACCCTCCCTGGATGGGTACCTGTCCAACTTGTCTGGCTGAAATGTCCCATTCACCTTCCTGATCCTTGACTTGCTACATCCTACTTCCTCCTTCCCTTTCTTTTCTTCAGTTAATTTTTTTGCATTTGACTGCTTTGAACATTGTGCATTTAATATTTTGGTTGTTTGGTAAACCTGTCCGTTTTGTTTGTAACTCCATTTTTAAATGTAATTTCTCACCAGACAACGTTGCCTATAGAGGGCAGTAAAAGTTGTAAAGAGCATGAAGATGGCAATGACTTCAGCAACATCAATCGCTGTCCATTGATGGAAGATTTATGAGGTTTTTGCCTCCATCCATCCAAGGGAATCAAAAAATGGGTTTGATGATGAACAGGAGTGTGTTGCCTTTTTTTATAAACACCGTTTTTAATGTTCATGCCACATTGATGTGAGGGCACTGAGTGTCAACGAGTGTTGACTCGTACCACATGTAGACCGTAACAAGTAAGTTAAGCAGATTAGACCTGCTTGAAGCCCATTATTTTGCCATCTGGCTTTTAAAATAAGAAAAAAAAATAGCCATGTGGTCATTCTCGTGACATGAGCTTAGTTTCCAGGAGCTTCAGATACAAATTCTTCATACTGACATCGCGTACATTGTAGATGCAAATACTATCTGAATCAGTAGCAGCATTTTGAACTTACAATGTCTGGGGTACTTCTCTAGTATCTACCACAAGGCCAACAGTGCTTCAACATATTAAATGCAAATAAATTTCTGATAGATTGTCTTGCACGATTATTACCTCCCCCACAGAAGGTGGATGGATGTTATGTTTCTCATCCCTGTTTGTTTGTTTGTTTGTTTGTGAATAGGATATCTCAAAGAGTTTAGGACGGATTTGGACTAAATTTGGGGGACAGATTCGGTGTGTGACAAGGACAAATTGATTAAATTTTGGTGAAGATCCGGAACCGGATCCGGCCTATCGGTGGGAGACAAAACGTAAACTGGCGGAGGTATGTGTTCAACCAAATGCTATTCTGCTTCGCGTTTTGTCATGAACCAGTATCTTTCTCATCTTTCACACGAATGCCTTTGTTGTTTTGTAAGCATGTACATGCGATTCTTGGAATCTTCTCTTAAATGCTCTCTGCACTCTCTTTGGTGACTTTGTTTCGATGTACATGTCATAATTAAAGATGTGCTGCTCGATGGTAAATTGCTCCATTATTTTTAATACCTGTAAAAAAGAAAAAAAAACAATTTTGCATCACAGGCAATCTAATGAAATATTAACTTTATTCACAACTACATATTACTAAGAATAAATCGGCATGATCAAATGTTGCCTTACTCCCCCTATATGAAAAAAATTGAAGGTTATCTGCTCATTCAAATGTTAAACATCAGAGATCCCTGCAGAATTTTCTAACTTTGCAAGAGGTCACAAAACTATTTCACTAGTTATATGCTGTTTCTACTGGTGGAGCAGCAGAGCAAACCAATTGTTCATTTTGTGATAACGGCACCAAATTTAGTACACATGTAGACAAACACCTTGGGAATAAATCTGGATTTGGGCCACTGCAGATAATCACCCAAACTGCCATGGCAGCCATTTCCAAAATGGCTGCCAAAGTCACACTCATTTTATTGACGTACTTGACCCAAGTTGCCAAAATGTCACTCATCTCAAATCAAAGTTGTGTATTCTGGTCTATTTGACAAGTGGGACAACATATTGTTGCCTTACAATCAAAAGGTTCTTTCTGACAGCTGAACCTTTGTTAGTTAGAACCTTTTTGAATATACGACGACAATATGGCCACGACTGAAAGATAATAGTATTAAATTGAAACAAATATTAAATAAATGATTATATAAATTTGATATTTTAAAAATTGATGAAAACCAAGCCCGTCAAGATTTCAAGAGGAAACTTACCGATAAACATACATACACTAACATATCATACAAACAATAACAACATAGTCAGTGTGCACAGTCTCCCTTACAGGAGCACTGTCTGTGCAGTGCATGGAAGCGATGCTTTCTTGCACTTGCAGTTCTTAGTGCAACCTTTCTTGCAGTCACAGGAGATCAGTTCAGAGCACCATTTGCATGCTTCTGGCAGTGTTGACCAGTATGGCTCATACAGTTAATCTGCTTTGATTCAGCCCCAGCAGGTAGATGAAGGAAGTACAGGATTCGCGAGCAGTGACTGATCACACATGAACACCCTGATATGTTGCTTTCTTCACATGCTGTTCCAGTGCTGCAAGTGTCGGAGGGATTTGCTGCACAGAGTTCTTCCTCGCGAACAATTTCTTTCTTGCCTTGTCCCCTTCTGTGCATTTGCTGGTTCGGTCATAAAAAAAGTATGACAAACCTCTTGACAGACTGCATAGTGTCGTCTGGGATATCACATGGTGCACATTCCAGTGTCAGCAATGCGTCAGCTAACTCTGGCAGAAACTTCCATATTGCCCATGCTGTCTTCTTACCATGTCCAGCAAAGCTCGATACCATATCACACCCAGTTAGTGCGTGAAACATGGGAAGGGCACGTGCTTTCTCTGGTCCGAGGCAGACAACCATTTGATGTGTGACCAGGTAGCCAAAACTGGAACTGGTACTCATTTTGCCAACCTCAGAAGGATGACAGGCTGAGTCAACTCCACCTGGTATTAATTCAACAGCCAAGCAGGATTTGAACTCAGAACCCTCGGATCCCAAGCCTACCACTCTAACCATTAAGCCAACACAAGGCATATGTAAGTGATGGGATACCTCGTATGCGCTTGCTCACCCATTCTTCATTTCAAAACCCAAGCCGACGTGAAAGAGCCATTACCGAGACTGAAAGATTCTTCATGACCACCTTCTCTTTATATGGCAACTGGAAGGTGGCACATGAACTCATTGATATGGCTGCTGCTTTGGAAATACTTGATATTAATGCTGAAATGGTTGCTATGCGAACAGTTGCCATGCAAAATTGAGGATCCTGATAAGGAATTCAATTACCTGTACAACATTGCAATTTTAAAAGTGCGAAGGCTATTGATGAGCATATTCTATGACCATGGGCAAATGATATCCTTGATGCAATCATCATCCTTGCTGCCTTTAGCATTGGTTTGCTTCCTGTAAGAAGTGAAACTTTCCTGCCCTTTCATGCTGTATCCACTTGGTTGGAATTACTAATGGAATCTTCATGCATCAGCACATGGACATAGATAGCATGGTTGATCTGCTACCATGGTTCAAGAATGTGCAGAGTGACGATGCTCCGGGGGTGGTGTGCGTTTGAGACTTTCAACACTCCAACCATGGATGTGGCCACCCCAGCCGTCCTGCTCCTGTATGCCGCCGGATATACAGCATGTGGTGTGATGGACCCTGGCAACGGCATCTTGCACATGATGCCCCTCTCATCCATCGACTCTCATCCACCTACGTTCTGTCCTACACCAAGTTTTACCAAGCATGGTTGCTCATTCGCCATGGCGGAGCATGAGATGGGGGGCAGCGGGGGGAGACATTGGTAAGAGACTCTGCAATGTGGCATTGGAATTTGGAATGGGGATGCTTGTGACTGCCTCTTCTTCCGAGTTGGAGAAATGCTATGAGCTTTCTAAATGCCCAAGTCATTACCATCAGCAGTGAATGACACAAAATAAAAATAACTGATCCTGGTCATGAAGTACAACATTGTGGTGAGACAACACCATCCTCTCCGCAGGTGCAGTATGCACCCAGGCATCATGAACTGCATGCAGGAGGGGATCGAGGCCCTGATACTCAGTACAACGCCGCAGTACGCAAGAACCCGTCTGGACCAGTGGTTCCGTCCTTACATCACTATCCACCTTCCAGCAAATATGGATCGGCAAGCAAGAGTGTGAAACTTGGTTGGCGCACTTTGATAATGGATGGCCGGGCTCGGTGGTCTGTGCTTGGATGCTGATGTCCTGGGAATAGAGATGCTCGATTCGATTGCCTGTTTAGACTTTTAGCATTCATAAAATTGAATTGATTGTGATGATGTCTTATGACAAAAAGGAAGGCTTGTGGAGACAGATTTCTCCAAAATTAGCCGAATGATTTTTAGTATGATGATAAAAGGAAAAATGCAGCCAATTAAGCTTGATTGATAATTAACTTGAGAAGTAAAGTTTTTAGCATATAACACAATGTATTGTTATAACCCTAAAATGGGAAATGTCTGATTCAAATACCACATGATTATTACATTTATCTGCTTTATGAACATGTATCTATTTTGAATCTATGTCTCCATTTGCATTTTAAATGGCTTTGTATTTCTTTACTGTATTGGAAGGTTACCAGCTTGTCACGTAAACATCAGACCCCTTTCTCCCAGGCAGTCTGGCCTTCCAAATAATCTTTAATCTTTATTCAGTTAAATAGAATTATCTATTATTCGCTTTAGCTTATTAAAATATATCAAGGGATCCTCATATATTAAATAATTATATGCTGGTGTCTGAAAGTCTGGCTGGACCCTTTGAAGCTGGAGTCTCGTGCTATTGGAATGTGTGCTTAGACGGTGTCCAAATGTCTGCTTTGAACCCTTATCATCTTCTGATTGTAAAGTTGTTTTCCAGCCATTGAGTTCACGCTGCCTATCAGCCTTAATGCAGATATTGTTTTATTTGTGTGCTTGCTCATTGGGAATAGATGAGAGCACTCGTTATGTTTTCTGAATTGTGAAATTACCAGCAATAAATTCCTTCTCAACCTCTGGATGTCTAGTTGCAAGCTTGCAACGCCTTGTATGAATAACGTGTGATGCTTTAAAGTAAGAGTCAGCAGTGCCCACTGTTGTGATGTCTTCTTGCACCAGTGCTTGAACCCAGCCAGTTCCATGCAACCAGTCACCAAGGGTCTTCAAAGCAGTCATTTATACCACCAAACATTATGACGAACTGGTCTTCTTCATATTCCTCCAGCCACTTCCACTGATTCTGTTTCACAATGGTGTAGAGGGTTTGATCAAGGGTAATTCCTGGTGTCTGACCGACAATGAGATGTTCAACAGCATTCCTCATGACATTCATTGAGTGTCACATCATACGGTAAGAAATCATTGCACATACGGGAAGAAATTATTCTGCCCGTGGCAGTAGCGGAGTGATGAGGGGGCGAATGGGGCAACCGCCCCAAGCACGAAGTTTATGGGACGTCAATACTTCAACTAGTTACAAAATAAGGTATTTACTGAGGTTTTTCCACCTCAACTAGTTACAAACAAGGATAAAGGACATAAAATGTCAGAGTCCCCATTGTTTTAGTAATTTTGCTGCACAAAGTGAAAGGGCAAGCCATATTTATTTACAAATAAAATGGCCGCCAGTCTACCAGTCGGCAATCTTTGATCAGATCACAATATAAAGTTAGGTGCAAGTGTATGCCATCATGTACTGTGCTTTTGCCACGTTTGAACAAAATCGGACCATGCATGGCCGAGAAATGGTTGGAGACACATTTAAGTGACAAAATGGCCGCAAGTCGGCGATCTTGGATCTGATGTCGAAAAAAAATATGTGCATATGTAAGACATCATTCATTATATGTGTGCCAAGTTTGAACAACATTGGTAAATGCATGTCCGAGAAATGGCTGAGGACGTGTTCAACATCAGATTTTTTTTTACAACTAAAATGGCCGTCAGTCGACCATCTTGGATCATATGATGAAGCAAAATGATGTGTGTATGTGTACCATCTTGTGTTGTCTTTGTGCCAAGTACGAATAAAATTGGTCTATACATGTCCGAGATATGGTTGTGGACGCACACACGCACGGACGCAAAATTCGAGACCAAATCCATCAGACCCTGTTTCAGACTAAGTTCAACTGGGTTTAATAAGATGTTTACTGGAGGTACTATATTTTGACTAGTTACAAATAAGGTATTTACTGTGAGGTTTTCCATCTGAACCTGTTACAAATCAGTAAACAAGAAAATGAGCAATCAGAGATTGCAGACCCTTGCCAGAACTTGTTTTGTATGGTTCGTTGTGTGGTGTTTGTGTACTGATGTGTTATGTAATTAATGAGGGACATAATTAGAACTGCCACTTTATAAATGCTGGCAGTGATGACTGGTTCAGCCATTTCAGAGAAGATTTTTGAAGGTTTAAAAAAAAACAAAAAAACAATATGTCTGCCGAATCACGTGACTGATGACATTATCAAAAAAAATTTTGTGGACCATTTTATCCCGAGATGACCCTCAAAATTTTTCATACTGATCGGATGTGAAGTTCTACACGTGCAATTATGACGTCATAAAAAAAACTAAAACTCATTCCCCCATGAGTACTTGCTATGTGCCAAGTTTCAATTTTTTTCCTTTGTGCGGTTTCAGATACAGAGGTCCAAAGTTTTTCCGTTTTCCAACATGGCTGCAAGTTGACGTGTGCGGACGTGACGCACGTGTCGGGGGGAAGTGAGCTGTGAGCTGGTGCTCCAAGTGTCTGGACAAAAAGGTAAACATAATGAGCGGCCTCGGCAAGTGTGTTAGATTGGAAAGATACCCTCGAGGTAGCACAATCACCTCCAAGCTGTCTCACCTGGGTTCAAATCCCTCCCCAGGTATAAACATCTCAGTTTTTCACAGGCAGATCATCTCACCTTTGGAGATCATTTCTCCTTGCCTTTCTCTGCTGCTCTGTCTCATCAGCTCTAGCCCTCTAGGCCATAGAAATACCACACCACACTGCATGCTTGTTTGATGTAATTGTTGTTCATGGTCTTGTCGCACACCTGCCTGCTGTACTGCTTCAGCATTAACTTGCCTTTCACCAAACCCAGGTCTACTTGGACCAGGATGGGGATTATACGGTCATGATTTTTTTTTTTTTTTTGCCAAATGGTACTAATATTAATATTATAATTAGTGTTAATAAATGCTTTGTTGCAATGTTATTGTTTTTTATTTATTTATTTTATAATTAGAATGCCATGCCATGGAAGGATCTATGAAATTGTTCTCTACACCTTAACATTCATTGTGCGTGTTCGGAAACGTGAGAATTCTTCCAGATTCTTTGTAGTTAATTGGCCTAATCAACTCAGGAGGTCATGACGAAATCGAAATCGATTCTCATTTTGAACAGCTTGCAGGGATCTGCTGCTAACCCCGTTAGGGAAGCTTGGAACTCTTTCCGATGGCCCTCTCCGAGCAATTCCTGACTGTTCCAGTTCCAGTGCCTGTGGGGTGCTATAATTGACCTTTCGCCCCGGGCGCTACATACCCGAACTATGCCACTGGCTGGTGGCCATATTGTAAAATGGCGACCACGGCTTCCAGAGTGGAAATTAGAGGTGGCCCAATGTCCAAATTTGTTCAGAATGTATTGGACTAGGTCTGTGCCAAATTTGGTGCTTTTATCACAAAATGAACAACTCGTCTCATCTATGGAGTGGAGCTATGTCACCCTACTATACTACTCCAGCACTACTTTAATGGCACCAATTAAATGCACCTTTTTCTGGCGTCGCCCTGACAGTTTTTGGCTCATGACTGTCACAAACCAGCTGACCTGGCTTGATGTTCATCTCGCCGTGTTGGGTGGGAATCCACCCTCATGGTAAGTCTACCTCTGTACCATTGTGTGAAGACCAATTATTATAAACTCTGTAAACAATCTTTAGAAAGTTCACCATAGATTGTTCACCATCACCAAAAAAAAAAAAGATTGTAGCGTTGAATGTGGGGGAGTGAGGTGGTGAGAGGGTCTCGTAAGGGCGACCATCAAATCGACCTGAGATTGACGTGCATTCTGCGATTTCTAGAAAAGTGAGAAAAAGAAATTGTGTTTTATTTTACTGTCTGCTTCCAACTTGTTCAGATATTGTGAAATCGTTTCTTTGATCACTCTTCATTGTGGATGCACGTAATCCAAATTAATCGGTGATGATTAAAGCAGAACTAATGAAGCTTCATTTGCAAACAGCTTGATGATCCTAATGATCAGCCCTTGTTGCCATCATGTCTACTTTGGGTTATTATGAAATTTGTCCTGCCCTGCAATGCAACATCCTGCTTTTGTATCTTTATTTATGGAAATCTTAATGAATTATGATTATTTGACAACCTATTATTATTTATCGATTTATTTATCTCAAGGAGATGGGGATGGCCAGACGGAGGCCCCTGGAGTACCGGCGGAAAGTGGACGCAGCGACGCGCTGCTCCGGCGCATGCTCCCATACCTGAGGACTTGCATCGGTCCCAGGTGTACCCCGACTACAATGACCAATTAAAATTCTCGAACTATTCTCATCGATACCTGGCCCAAAGATGCATTCCAATTATTCTGTCGTGCACACACGTGTGTACTGCTCCCGTGCGAGCGACGCAGCACTGTGAATGCGAGTGCACGTGCAAGGGCATCGAGGTGGGTATTGCACAGAAAAGGGAGGAAGGAATCTGTTCGCATCTGGCGACATTTTCTCTCTTGCAGAAGCGAAAGGTTTCATGTTCGTTGCCAGAAGCAAGCACTCAGAACGTCTGGAACTCTGGAGAATGAAAAGAGA